>NC_091159.1:30179645-30204104 GCF_040958095.1 Procambarus clarkii | reverse complement strand
CCATGGAACAACAAAAGCACCATGGAACAACAAAAGCACTATGGAACAAAAGCACCATGGAACAACAAAAGCACAATGGAACAACAAAAGCACCATGGAACAACAAAAGCACCATGGAACAACAAAAGCACCATGGAACAACAAAAGCACCATGGAACAACAAAAGCACTATGGAACAAAAGCACCATGGAACAACAAAAGCACCATGGAACAACAAAAGCACCATGGAACAAAAGCACCATGGAACAACAAAAGCACCATGGAACAACAAAAGCACTATGGAACAAAAGCACCATGGAACAACAGAAGCACCATGGAACAACAAAAGCACCATGCAACAACAAAAGCATCATAGGACAACAAAAGCACCATGGAACAACAAAAGCAATATGGAACAACAAAAGCAATATGGAACAACAAAAGCACCATGGAACAAAAGCACAATGGAACAACAAAAGCACCATGGAACAACAAAAGCACTATGGAACAACAAAAGCACCATGGAACAAAAGCACCATGGAACAACAAAAGCAATATGGAACAACAAAAGCAATATGGAACAACAAAAGCACCATGGAACAAAAGCACAATGGAACAACAAAAGCACCATGGAACAACAAAAGCACTATGGAACAAAAGCACCATGGAACAACAAAAGCACCATGGAACAACAAAAGCACCATGGAACAACAAAAGCACCATGGAACAACAAAAGCATCATGGAACAAAAGCACCATGGGACAACAAAAGCAATATGGAACAACAAAAGCAATATGGAACAACAAAAGCAATATGGAACAACAAAAGCACCATGGAACAACAAAAGCACCATGGAACAACAAAAGCACCATGGAACAACAAAAGCACCATGGAACAAAAAAAGCACTATGGAACAACAAAAGCACCATGGAACAACAAAAGCACTATGGAACAACAAAAGCACCATGGAACAACAAAAGCACCATGGAACAACAAAAGCACCATGGAACAACAAAAGCACCATGGAACAACAAAAGCACTATGGAACAACAAAAGCACTGTGGAACAACAAAAGCACCATAGAACAACAAAAGCACTATGGAACAACAAAAGCACTGTGGAACAACAAAAGCACTATGGAACAACAAAAGCACTGTGGAACAACAAAAGCACTATGGAACAACAAAACCACTATGGAACAACAAAAGCACTGTGGAGCAACAAAAGCACTATGGAACAACAAAAGCACTATGGAACAACAAAAGCACTGTGGAACAACAAAAGCACTATGGAACAACAAAAGCACTGTGGAACAACAAAAGCACTATGGAACAACAAAAGCACTATAGAACAACAAAAGCACTGTGGAGCAACAAAAGCACTATGGAACAACAAAAGCACATCAAGTCGGCGTGTAGTTTAAAGACAAATATAAATCTAACTTTCAATTTCCGTATTGGTAGCTAGGCTCGTCAAAATCTAAACAGCCTTAGATTTAGATCTAAGTAATCGTCGTGTCAAATTGTATTACAGATGCTTGACAAGTGTCGGAGGAGACCGTACTCTCGGTCTGTCTCTCCGTAACAAATGCAACGGTTTTGCCAAACTAGACACGTACGCACCCAAGCAACCCACCTAACCTATCGTGGCTGATGTATAGAAAGCGTCACTATTACGGTGCATTTTCTTCTTTTACTAGTGCGTACATTTTTTACGGATTTTACCAATCCGTTAAAATGCAACATACACACACACACACACACACACACACACTCACACACACACACACACACACACACACTCACACACACACACACACACACACACACACACACACACACACACACACACACACACACACACACACACATACACACACACACACACACACACACAAACACAGGCTACCAGGCCCTTCGGGGCCTGGTAGCCTGGTGGATATCGCGCAGGACTCGTAATTCTGTGGCACGGGTTCGATTCCCACACCAGACAGAAACAAATGGGCAAAGTGTCTTTCACCCTGAATGCCCCTGTTACCTAGAAGCAAATAGGTACCTGGGAATTAGTCAGCTGTCACGGGCTGCTTCCTGGTGTGTGTGTGTGTGTGTGTGTGTGGTGTGAAAAAAAATAGTAGTAAACAGTTGATTCGCAGTTGAGAGGCGAGCCGAAAGAGCAAAGCTCAACCCCCGCAAACACAACTAGGTGAATACAACTAGGTGAATATACACACACAGGAAGGCTGAAAATGACAGAGATCCTCCCTACATACGAGCCAGACACCAGCACAATATCAACAATCACTCTCCCTTCATTAGCAATCAAAAATCATTCAGTGCCAATCAGAATGCACGAGAAACTAACAGGCACCTTCACTCCTATCTCATATGACTGGCACTAAAATATATCAAGAAGTAATTAGACGTTATTGGATCAGACAAATAGCATTGCGACAGAATGGGTCGAGAGCTAAGGTGCACACAAGGCCATGCGTATTGAATCAGGCTCTTCCAGCACACACACACACACACACACACACACACACACACACACACACACACACACACACACACACACACACACACACACACACACACACACACACACACACACACACACGCACGCACGCACACACACTCTTCTGTCTTCTGGAAGACAGAAGAGTTAGGGGGGACATGATCACCACATTCAAGATTCTGAAGGGGATTGATAGGGTAGATAAAGACAGTCTATTTAACACAAGGGGAACACGCACAAGGGGACACAGGTGGAAACTGAGTGCCCAAATGAGCCACAGAGATATTAGAAAGAACTTTTTTAGTGTCAGAGTGGTTGACAAATGGAATGCATTAGGAAGTGATGTGGTGGAGGCTGACTCCATACACAGTTTCAAGTGTAGATATGACAGAGCCCGATAGGCTCATGAATCTGTACACCTGTTGATTGACGGTTGAGAGGCGGGACCAAAGAGCCAGAGCTCAACCCCCGCAAACACAACTAGGTGAGTACAACTAGGTGAGTACACACACACACACACACATGCTGATTAGTATTGCAAAGCACTGCAAGCACTACCTTTGGTTGAGTGCTCAATAACTCACCACACTATATGTTGTCTAACTGATCTCTAACTCTGCATAGAGATCTGTTTTTCTTGTGTCCATGGAGGACACAAGAAAATGTATGTATACTGGCTAACTTTGTATACGTAAATATAAGGCTACGTCTGTAGTAGAAAAAAAGCCTAGTATGGAGGAACCGGCCTAGCCCGTCCACTAGCTTAATTTTTCACTTTGTGAATTATAGGCTCTTGGAACACGTTGATTATATAATGGAAAAATACTAAATATATAAATTATGCATCTCGCAAGCAACGTTCCACAAGGTTTTTATTGTTTTTACGGTACAGCAGCAACAGTTTGGTCGACCAGCCCGTCTGAGAGAAAGATAATCTTGGACACTGATCCCCGGAACCCCCTCAAGGTAGACTCAGTCTTGTCTTAACAACAGACAACCAACAGCTACAAAAATAAAACCCAGGGAACCCAGGAGCAGGAACGCAATAACTCAGCCAGGAATGAACATACAAAAACACACCATCAGGCGACTGACCTTGTCACCGCATGAATGGTGAGCGCTGCAGATGCTAGGTTAGCAGGGTACCCTAGTGTGTGATGTACACTACCACCTCTCTCTCTCTCTCTCTCTAAGCCCACAGATAGCTAATTTGTGTGAAACTACCATTTTGTAGTTTAGGCTACAGGAACTGTATCGCCCTGGTGATGTGTATGCACTTAAATGTTTGTGGGGTCAAGGGTTAATGCTTGAGTTCCGCCTTGTAAGCTGTGTGTTGTCTCAGGTAGTGAGTGACTTCCGACCATCCTCATTACCATCACAGGATAATACAATGTCTGCCTCTCGACTATAGAGGCAGAAATGTCTGCCTAGACAACTCCGTTACTTCTCTAGGCTTCTCTTAGGCTATACAAATGTTCTTTCTAAAATCCCTGCCACCACAATGCCCCTAAAGTTTCTATTACCTTATCACTCTTCTATTCTACCTTGTCTTCTTTATCAACCTCATAAATATCACTGAGATACTTTGTACGTTGTTATCATGTCTCATTGACCCCGTCTCTCTCCAAACAGTCCGGTCACTCGATTTGCCATTCCGTAACAAATACAACTGTTTTGCCTAACATAATACATACAAACCCAAGCAACCCCCTAACCTATTGAGGGTCAATACATAGAACACGTCAACATTACGGTGCTCTAGTCTGTTATTAATTCAACTTGTACCATCCCACGGTGGACCTAGGCCTATACTATCCCACGGTGGACCTAGGCCTATCCCTTCCCCCACGGCGCAACTAAGCAAATAACATAAAACAAAAACACCATATTAGTTACGTCTTGTTTCCCTAGTAACAACATCGTAACAAAAACAATTTCAAACCGTTTAAACAACTAAGGTGATAGCGGTAAAAAATACAAATGCTTGGCACAAACGAATTATACATCTATTACATTATGTATAGTAATAGATTACCTGTATATTTAGAAATTAATACAGATCATTTAAATTAAAGGAGAAATCAAGAGGGGGAGACCCCAATAAAAAGGTTTTACTGAATTGTTTTTGTGCAGCCCACACTCATCATGCGAGTGGTATTTTAATATGCACCTCATACTCATCCTTGTCAGTAGTTTATCAAGCATCCTAAACTAACTGTACAAGTGGTAGTTTACTGTGTGCCCCAATAACCATTGAACGGGCGGTAGCCTCAAGTGATCACAATGGCACAATGGGTCTTAGTTAATTAGATATTGTTTGACACTGATTGTCTCTATTACCATCTATACTATATAAAAAAATAATGACATTAATGGCAACATCAATCACTTTTTTCTTCTTGTGAGTGTTATGTTTAACAATTTAATATTGCATAGTGGAAATGAGACATTATGATAGTCTATATCTAACAGAGAGAGAATGTCTGTTGATCTCTGTCCAAGGCTGGGGCCAGACGCTTGGGGCTAGTCTCACTCAACTTTGCCAGGTGAATGGTCTGGAGTACGGGACGGACATAAGCTGATCAGGGTCGGTTCTGTAGGTCATGTTAAGAGGTGGGGCGCTGCGTCCAACTGTGACAACGAATCAAATCCAGTGAAAAGTTTCACCGTCCAGAGTCCATATATTCATTCTTTTTTCCTTAGAAAGAGAATGACAGGTGGAGAGTAGAGATGGAAAGAGGAAGGAGGGGGGGAAGAGGTGAGAGAGAGTAGACAGGGAGGAATGGGGAAGGGGGAAGAAAGAGTGACCTACCTTGAGGTTACCGTGAGATGATTTCGGGGCTTAGCGACCCTGCGGCCCGGTCGTCGGCCACGCATCCTTGTTGCTAGACTGGTCACTAGAATTTGTAGCCAAACTTAATGACCAAGTCACCTCTATAAAATTTACTATGGAGACTGAAATTTATAAATGTTTGCCATTCTTAGATGTTCTTATTCATAGGGAAGATTCTTCACTAAAGTTTAGTGTTTACAGAAAACCTACGAATAATTTGTCTTATGTTCATTATTTTTCAGGACATAGATACAATGTGAAAAAGTCAATTTTTTCTTCAATGTATCTAAGAGCTCTTCGAGTTGTAAGTCCAGAATTCTTAGACGAAGAGTTTAAGAATATTGATTCGATTGGTCTCAAGCTTTGTTACCCACTGAGTTTTTTGGAAGTTTGCCGTAGTAAAGCACGTCGTACATATTATAATAATATATGCAGTGAAAGAATTCGCCCAAAGAATGTGTTATGTGTACCACATTTCTCTGGGTTTGAGAATATTGTCAAGGCCTTGAAACTTTTTAATATACATGTATTGTTTAGCTACGAAAATACTGTTGGTAAGCTATTAGTTAGGAACAGCCCTCGTAGTGATAATTGTGTCATTTTATATAAATACCTTGTAAAGACTGTAATAAGTTCTATGTTGGGCAAACATCTAAAGATTTGAAATGTAGAATTTTGCAACATAAATACTCTTTAAGACACGGCCAATTGTCTAATGCTTTGTTTGTTCATCTGTCAGAAGATGCTCACCAAATTGATTGGGAGATGGCTTCTTCAATAACGAATTGTAAAAGCACCTATAACAGAAACATAATTGAATCTGCTTTGATACAGATCACAAAAGAAAGTAATTTGAACATTAGTAGTGGTCTATATAACTTAGATCCATTTTTAATAGATCAATTAAAGGGCGATTTATGTAGGATCATTGGAACACATTTGTCTCACTAATTCATTGTAAATATTTACTATTTTATGCTATAATTATCCATGTGTGTGCCTGTGTGTGGTTGCTGCATCGGATGGGCCAATGGGCTGCATCGGATGGGCCAATAGGCCGTCTGCAGTGTCCACGTATTGTACCTCACCTCACTCCACCATTCTCTCCTGTCTATTTATGTTCAGTACTCGACCTGTAAAACGACTCCTTCTGAAGATGTATTAATATACGAAAGTACTTAAGGAAATTCCTGTTTCATTTTTCCTCCGTGGTCTGACACTGTCACATTTTTAATCACGTGTTTATTTTCGTGATATACCCATATTATATATATATATATATATATATATATATATATATATATATATATATATATATATATATATATATATATATATATATATATATATATATATTTACTCTGAGCAACTTGTCCACTCGAATAGTACACCGTATTTCGACGTATAAATCCCTATGGCCAAAACACTGATGTACTAAAAAAAAACACCACAGATTGCCTCGCAAAATTGACGTGATATCCCGTTTTCTATTCATGTGTCTTCGGGTTAGGTTCGGGATTTTAATGTATTTGTTTAGTAACGTTGTGCACGCTCGCGCGGGCGGGCTCATGTGTGATAGGCTTCAGAAACAAACACGCGACATTCCGATCTTAACCTGTTCGAAACCAGCTGGCAAAATATGCTTGACTAATGTTAAATTAACGTCGCAACAACGTTATCAACATTAAATCAACACAGGAAGAAGTTTATAAATGTTAAATAAACGTTATCAGCGTTAGATAAACTTTATCAAACATTAAATAAACATAGGATCAACTTTAAATTAACGTAGGATCAACTTTAAATTAACGTAGGATCAACTTTAAATCAACGTTGGATCAACATTGAATCAAGTCAGCATCAACGTAGTTGATGTAATCTAAACATTTGAATATGTGTCGCTGTTCCTTGAATCCATCCGGAATCACTAGTTAATATTTGCCAGCGTTTTTGTGGCTCCAGCTGTCATAACTTGAGAGTCGGATTTCCACCCGCAGAAAGCAAGACCACGTGACACCTCACAAATGGCAGCATTCAACCTGTCGTCAGGGAGAACATATGCTCATGAGAATGGATTGAAAACGACTATATAATTAATGCTATTATCTACTCTCTATCCATGGTTAGGTTAAGGTTAAATTTCATTAGGTTTGCTTCCGTTAATGTGGTGTATTATTGACGATAATGTGAAATGTAATTCGTAAACTATTTCAGCGTGCATTACAGTCAAAGTATCACTGTACCCCACACACTATAATATCGTACCTTATACACTCAAACACTGTACTATACACAATAGCAACTTGCTTTACATTCAAAGTACCATTGTACCCCCCACACACACATCATAATAGCGTGCTTCATATATTCAACGCCTGTACCACGAATGGAAAATGACTATCAAACACTCCAACACCTCTCCAAGTGGGTCAGGCAGACAACAATAGCAAGCAAGCACAAAACAAAGGCGAAACAAGGTCAACAATGTGCCTGTCATGTCATCTGGTGGCTATAAACAGTCTTAATATTTTCCATCGTAAGAAATAAAATGATTAGAATACCTTATCTGCACCTCACATTGGTTTCTCGTACCCAATCACGTTTAATCTAGAATTTATACGCAACCAATTACGAAACCAGTACATCTTTTTCTCAATCACAGCTGCTTTGATTGCCTTCATTAGGCCGTTTATGAGCTCCGAAGCGCTACGAGTTTGTAGCGCTTCGTAGGTTGTCCAGTTCGTACACTATCTAGTAAATGTAAACAGAGCCGCAATGATTAATGAAAGATGTAAAAGTTTCGTAAGTGCTTGAAGAATCGTAGCCAGACATTCTATGCGACAAGGTGAAATAACGCAGGGAAGTTTTCATTCATGCTCTGTCGTAGCAACATTTAATTAAATTAATTAACAAGCAAGCACTTGAAAATATTAGGCTTGACTTTTTTTTCGAAAATGAAAGGTCTTCAAGGCCTGATCATCGGGAACATCTATAGAGAATAATGATCTATCGGGAATAATGATTTATCAGGAATAATGATCTATCGGGAACAATGATCTATCAGGAACAATCATCTATCGGGAACAATTCTCTGCACTGATCCTCAGAGAGGCTGCCTTATGGTTCATGAGACTTAAACACATCGACTTCTATCATGGGCATTAAAAATACATTTTCCTTATGCAATTCAATGGTCAAAATAACCCCAAAAAATGATTTTTTTTGTATAAACAAAACAAAAAAATAGATTTAGGCTATATTCATTATAAATTAGTTCAAAATCACATTGTCAATTAGGTTTTAATACATAAATTTGGCCAATAAACCCGGACAACAAACCCCAGAAAAGTTATGTCCAGGGCCTCGTAGCCTGGCGGATAGCGCGCAGGACTCGCAATTCTGAGGCGCGGGTTCGATTCCTGCACGAGGCAGAAACAAATGAGCAAAGTTTCTTTCACCCTGAATGCCCCTGTTACCTAGCAGTAAATAAGTACCTGGGAGTTAGTCAGCTGTCACGGGCTGCTTCCTGGGGGTGGAGGCCTGGTCGAGGACCGGGCCGCGGGGACACAAAAGCCCCGAAATCATCTCAAGATAACCTCAAGAAGGGCCGGGTGGACCCTTTTTGGGCCCATAGCGTCAGAAAATTAATATTTTGGTTCAAACTGTTTCCCACGAGGAAGGACAAAGAAAAAAATCATGCATGGTTTGATAGTTATTGCTTACCTCTACAATTTAGTTGAATACTAAATGTCATAACTAGTCCATATTTAGTATTACAACATAAATTAATATCACAATGTTGTTTCAATAATTAATACGCAAGGAAATGACAATGACGTGAGATATCTTTGAAAAAATTATTGGAAAAATACGGGGAGGAAAGAAAAATGCCTTTATCATGGCCCAATCCGTTCTTCTGAACAGGACATTGCATTTTGACGTATATTTTCCTTAAGGCCAAAAAAAACTATGTACTAAAAATTGTAGCAGCTCGCGAAACTGAGGCGATGTCCCGTTTTCTGTTTGCGGGTCCTCGGGTAGGTTAGACTCGGCCAATTTAGTACAACAGTTTAGTGACGTTGGGAACACTCGGACGAACGGGCTGTGGGGTCCTAGGGGCAATGGCGTGGGTTGTGATGTTAAACAAGGACCCTAGTTCGAATTCCGTATTGTTCCAATGATTTTCTCATTCTAATTAATATTGTTTTTATGACGTTCTTGCCTAACTGTGCCGGAAAGTTATGAATATATATTACGAGATCATAATTTTGACTCAAATTCATTATCAAATTCGATGTATATAAACTGTATCACTAAACCCTTGGTGTATGTATACTGATCATAAGTTAACCTTAGGCCTATAATATTTCTTTAGGCAATCTATCCTCTTACGTATATCAATCTATATTTATCAATCATAGGCTATCGACCTTTTTTCATTTTGTATATCTTTTGTTTTTCGAATATTTCTGAGCTGCTTGTCGAGTTCTTTGAATAACTTGGTCACAAATACATGGCAACACAGAAAAACAAAAATAATGGCATGACTCCAGATTGTGAAACAGGTGAAAATTTAGGTTTAATGGCAATTTTTTTCCCCGCCCAGATCATTGTCTTGGAAGTTTCTCCAGGAAAACGACCTCGAATTGCACCAAAACAGTCTCCAAGATGTTGAAATTCGCAGTTAACATCTTACATTACGGTACGTTATGTCATAACTTGAGTTATACTCTAGTGTATTTGACAATTGGATAGTGAATCACTCTTATTTATCTTGGCGTTATAGACCTGTTTTGTAAATAGAATTGTTGATTTAACTGATTTAAGCCACAAATTACCGCAGAACATAATAGAAGTTTGATCTCTGGATTATTTCAAGCGGAGGTTGAAGTAATCCAGAAGCCCGGCGTCGGAGGAGTTCGAGGAAATCTACAGCCTCTAGGAAGCGAACTTTTTTTTGTGTCCTCTTAATGTTCATTTTTTGTATAAAATCAGATATGTAACTGTATAACCTTGCATAATAAAGTGTACACCATAAAAAAAGGGGTTGGTAGGAGAAGCGAACACTCTTACGTATTCAGAGTAAATGGCAAGTTTTTTCCTAAATGCTCTGTGTTCCCTTCTCTGAGGCTGTGGGTCCCTATAACTGCACCAGAGGTGGTACCCCCCCCCCCTATATATATATATATATATATATATATATATATATATATATATATATATATATATATATATATATATATATATATATATTAGTATATTTTGGTAGCAGTCTTTCTTGTAAACATATGTTGTTAAATATGACCGAAAAAGTAAGATTAATAATTCTAACACGAATCTTCTCAATATTTCTTACGTTTTTCTTCACTGTCGGGGGTAATTGAAAAATTAACTCTCCAAAGTTCATTTTCTCATTTTTTTATTTATGGTCTGATGCCTAAAAGCGTTTCGCAAGGACTTCTTACATTTTCAAAGACAGGTTTACACATATCATATGCTTATATTCGTTTTGGGTGAGGTGATATGACACAAATTGGGTGTCAATGTTTTTGGGTGAGGTAACAAAAGTTGAAACACAAATCAATGGGTATAAATTGCATATGAGAACTTAAGAATGAATGTAACTACAGAAGGCCTATTGACCATACTTCCTCTTGCTGCTTCTATGTTGGTTCGGGGGTCTTGAAGTGGGTAGAATCCTATTAATAATAATAATACGTTCCTATTAATAATATCTTTCAGGACCCTTTCCTCGGTTTTATGAGCCGTCGACGGCTCATAAACCGAGGAAAGGGTCCTGAAAGATATTATTAATTGGAACGTTATCCCTATAGACAAAAATCAGAAAATATATATATTGCAACTGGCAGTATGGGTTCGAGTCATTTCTAGGGTGAGGAGTTTTCATTCACATATATGCTTGGGGACCATTCAAGCTTGTTTGCATTTGTGTTGCTCACGTGGCTCCATAAAAATGAGGTGATTTGATGAAAAGCTATGCCCAATATTACCATCAAAGCGCCGTTGGGGTGATGTTCAAATAGCCTCGGCTATCACCACTTTTGTACAGTCACTGATGGTCGAGTGGTTTAAGGCACTGTGTACACCAATTGCAATGTGCTCCTGGCGGTCCGGGTTCGAGTCACTTCTGGGGTGTGTAGTTTTCATTCATATATATATATATATATATATATATATATATATATATATATATATATATATATATATATATATATATATATAATGTCCAAAGTTGGAGGCCAGATGCTTGGGGCTAGCCTCACCCAACTTTGCAGGGGGAATGGTCTGGGGTACGGGAGACTACTGACAGGCTGGTCGTATTAGGCTCTCAGGCGATTTTCATGAAGTCTGAAATATCTGATACTTTTAGTGATTGTAATCAATGTTTCGAGACTCCATACAGTTGTTTCAGTGCTTCACAATGATAAATTATCAAAGATCAGGTGGGAGGGTGGAAGTTGGGGGGGGGGGAGGGGGCGCGGGGAAGCCAGAGGGAGACCAATGGCTGGGAACGAAGGGCTAAAGGGGGAAATGGGAAGTGAAGAGAGAGGTGGAAAGGGAAGAAAAATTGGGAGAGGAGAGGATATAGGGAGAGGTGAAAAAGAAAACGGGTGGGAGGGGAGACTCGGAGGGGGGTGATCTATGAAAGAAAGTCATGTCTGTCTTCCCAAGGTTGGATACCAGACGCTTGGCGCTAGCCTCACCCAGCCTCGGTGAAGGAGGGAATGGTCTGGGGTGCGGGACGGACATAGGCTGGTCGTAGTTGTTAGAATTCATGAGGGAAGAGTGTGTCAGAGTCACACTCAGACCTCCACGACGGTTTGTGACACTGCCCGCTGGCTACACTGGCTGGCTGTATGTTAGCCTGTTGTATGTACATATAGCCCTCTGTATGTACAAATAGCCCTCTGTATGTACATATAGCCCTCTGTATGTACATATAGCCCTCTGTATGTACATACAGCCCCCCCCCCTGTGTATACATAGAGCCCTCAGTATGTACATATAGCCCTCAGTATGTACATATAGCCCTCTGTATGTACATATAGCCCTCTGTTTGTACATATAGCCCTCTGTATGTACATATAGCCCTTTGTATGTACATAAAGCCCTCTGTATGTACATAAAGCCCTCTGTATGTACATAAAGCCCTCTGTATGTACACATAGCCCTCTGTATGTACATATAGCGCTCTGTACGTAAATATTGCCCTCTGTATGTACATATAGCCCTCTGTATGTACATATAGCCCTCTGTTTGTACATATAGCCCTCTGTATGTACATATAGCCCTTTGTATGTACATAAAGCCCTTTGTATGTACATAAAGCCCTCTGTATGTACATAAAGCCCTCTGTATGTACATAAAGCCCTCTGTATGTACATATAGCCCTCAGTATGTACATATAGCCCTCTGTATGTACATATAGCCCTCTGTTTGTACATATAGCCCTCTGTATGTACATATAGCCCTTTGTATGTACATAAAGCCCTCTGTATGTACATATTGCCCCGCTGGCTATGTTTAAAAAACAAACAAAAAAATCTTATAGTAATATAAACCATCATTAAGTGATCTCGAAAAAACTAACCTAAACTTTTTGCTATTCAAACTTTGGCCATAGTAGCATAAAACGGACGATCCTCCCACAGCTTCCAGGGCTTTCTCAAGCCCCGCCCCTTCTCAAAACAAATGGGTGACTTATATTTTTTAATAATTTCCACTGGTAGCCCGCCCAAACGCCAATGGTAGACTATTTACTATCTCAAATGTTTACACGTTTTTCTCCTGTTTTCCAGATGTAAGTCTCTCTCTCTCTCTCTCTCTCTCTCTCTCTCTCTCTCTCTCTCTCTCTCTCTCTCTCTCTCTCTCTCTCTCTCTCTCTCTCTTTCTCTTCTCTCTCCCCTCTCTCTCTCTCTCTCTCTCTCTCTCTCTCTCTCTCTCTTCTCCTGTCTCTCCTCTCTCTCTCTCTCTCTCTCTCTCTCTCTCTCTCTCTCTCTCTCTCTCTCTCTTCTCCTCTCTCTCTCTCTCTCTCTCTCTCTCTCTCTCTCTCTCTCTCTCTCTCTCTCTCTCTCTCTCTCTCTCTCTCCTCTCTCTCTCTCTCTCTCTCACGTCTTCGCAGCCGAGAGCAGTCTGTCCTGATAGAACGTCGTATTTTGACGTATACTCTACCTAAGGCCAAAAATCGTCGTACTTGAAAATGACAGCGGTTCGCGATATTTACATATTGTCCCGTTTTCTATCTTGGGTCCTCTGATAGGTTAGGATACGGGCACTTTAGTACGACCGTTTCTTGTCGCTGGGAAGCCTTATGAGGTCCGGCTGCCGAGAGAACATCTTTATATAGATGGACTCTGTCCCATAAACGTTACACAGCCGGCAGCCGTCCCATAAACGTTACACAGCCGGCAGCCGTCCCACAAACGTTACACAGCCGGCAGCCGTCCCACAAACGTTACACAGCCGGCAGCCGTCCCACAAACGTTACACAGCCGGCAGCCGTCCCACAAACGTTACACAGCCGGCAGCCGTCCCACAAACGTTACACAGCCGGCAGCCGTCCCACAAACGTTACACAGCCGGCAGCCGTCCCACAAACGTTACACAGCCGGCAGCCGTCCCACAAACGTTACACAGCCGGCAGCCGTCCCACAAACGTTACACAGCCGGCAGCCGTCCCACAAACGTTACACAGCCGGCAGCCGTCCCACAAACGTTACACAGCCGGCAGCCGTCCCACAAACGTTACACAGCCGGCAGCCGTCCCACAAACGTTACACAGCCGGCAGCCGTCCCACAAACGTTACACAGCCGGCAGCCGTCCCACAAACGTTACACAGCCGGCAGCCGTCCCACAAACGTTACACAGCCGGCAGCCGTCCCACAAACGTTACACAGCCGGCAGCCGTCCCATAAACGTTACACAGCCGGCAGCCGTCCCATAAACGTTACACAGCCGGCAGCCGTCCCACAAACGTTACACAGCCGGCAGCCGTCCCATAAACGTTACACAGCCGGCAGCCGTCCCATAAACGTTACACAGCCGGCACACAAACGTTACACAGCCGGCAGCCGTCCCACAAATGTTACACAGCCGGCATCCGTCCCACAAACGTTGCACCGCCAACACACAAACGTTGCACAGCCGGCAGCCGTCCCATAAACGTTACACAGCAAGCAGCCGCACAAAAAACGTTACACAGCTGGCAGCTGTCCCACAAACGTTGCACAGCCGGCACACAAACGTTACACAGCCGGCAGCCGTCCCACAAACGTTGCACGTGTCTTCAAACAGCTGACAAGGGTTGGAGCCAGCTGACCGCCCCCCCCCCCAGATCATTCAACACAGTCTCGGGTCCTCACCAGCTGGCCAGGCTCACGCTAAGTTATTATGTCAAGCAACTCCGTGAAATTCTAAGTGAAAAACACTGACAATTTATATATCTTATTGAGAGAATTATTAAACGTCATAGTTCGATTTCGTTTTTAAATATATTCCTTTATTTAGTCATTAATTGGGGAAAATATATATATTGCGACCGTTGGAAATTATAAGAAAAAGAGTATGATACAATTGTTTCATTCAATTTTCCCTAAAAAATAATAATAAACTCCAGCGACGGTAACGGAATCAATGCTTACTTGAAATTAAAAAAAATGAACAAAATTTAAAATTGATTATAACCCACGGTGACAGACACACACATTCTCCATGCAATGAAAGAACAACAGTCCCCTGACACTCAGAAATATATATATACATACAGTTTCCTCAAGCACTTACTCAAGTTCCAGGACAAGCGAGTGATGAGAGAGAGCGCGAGACGATCAACCTCCCACCACGACGGTTCAACACACACTGACTCCTCCAGCCTTGCCCTGAGCGTCTCCCTCCACAGCTGATGTGCGACCAGTTGCCATGTCGTCTTATTGTCCACCCGCCTCCTGCAACCACGTGACTTGACTCACGTTTGTGTATGCAAATCACCAACTTTGCAGACGGGTTCTGACGTAACAAAATTGGCTCAATTAACGATGTTTATTTTCCATTTTTTCCCCTTAAAGTTGCAGTCTACTTGAAAGGATAAATTAGCAATTTAACACTATCAAGGACAGTGAGAAATTCTCGTTAAATTAGTTATTTAAAGAAAAAATAATTTTTGCTGTGAGTTGACCGATGTTAACATTAACTTAAATGGTTGTATTAATTATATTAAATAATTAGCTAAATTAATAATAGGAGGTTCAGTTTCTAATTCCACTATCACCCACGACAACCCGTCCTCGCACTTTCTTACAGTCAATATTTACTTATTAAATACGTACATATGTAACATACTAAACATACTAGTTTACCTTGAAAAGCTTCATAGAAAACACCGACCTTACCTAACCTTCTTAGTATGTTAAGATAAGCATCTTATTGCTTCGTAATTACAATTATTACTTAACCTATACCTATAATAGGTTAAGTAATAATTGTAATTACTTAACCTTACCTAACCTTCTTAGTATGTTAAGATAAGCATCTTATTGCTTCGTAATTACAATTATTACTTAACCTATACCTATAATAGGTTAAGTAATAATTGTAATTACGAAGCAATAAGATGCTTATCTTAACATACTAAGAAGGTTAGGTAAGGTCGGTGTTTTCTATGAAGCTTTTCAAGGTAAACTAGTATGTTTAGTATGTCACATATGCACGTATTTAATAAGTCAATATTGACTATACGAAAGTGCGAGAACGGGTTGCACAGGATGGGGATATGGGTTCACTATCACCCTCAGGATGGGTAAGGGGTCCACTACCGCCCTCAGGATGGGTAAGGGGTCCACTACCGCCCTCAGGATGGGTAAGGGGTCCACTACTGCCCTCAGGATGGGTAAGGGGATCCACTACCGCCCTCAGGATGGGTAAGGGGTCCACTACCGCCCTCAGGATGGGTAAGGGGTCCACTACCGCCCTCAGGATGGGTAAGGGGGTCCACTACCGCCCTCAGGATGGGTAAGGGGTCCACTACCGCCCTCAGGATGGGTAAGGGGTCCACTACCGCCCTCAGGATGGGTAAGGGGTCCACTACCGCCCTTAGGATGGGTAAGGGGTCCACTACCGCCCTCAGGATGGGTAAGGGGGTCCACTACCGCCCTCAGGATGGGTAAGGGGTCCACTACCGCCCTCAGGATGGGTAAGAGGTCCACTACCGCCCTCAGGATGGGTAAGGGGGTCCACTACCGCCCTTCAGGATGGGTAAGGGATCCACTACCGCCCTCAGGATGGGTAAGAGGTCCACTACCGCCCTCAGGATGGGTAAGGGGGTCCACAACCGCCCTCAGGATGGGTAAGGGGTCCACTACCGCTCGCAGGATGGGTAAGAGGTCCACTACCGCCCTCAGGATGGGTAAGGGGTCCACTACCGCCCGCAAGATGGGTAAGGGGTCCACTACCGCCCGCAGGATGAGTAAGAGGTCCACTACCGCCCTCAGGATGGGTAAGGGGGTCCACTACCGCCCGCAGGATGGGTAAGGGGTCCACTACCGCCCTCAGGATGGGTAAGGGGTCCACTACCGCCCTCAGGATGGGTAAGGGGTCCACTACCGCCCTCAGGATGGGTAAGGGGTCCACTACCGCCCTCAGGATGGGTAAGAGGTCCACTACCGCCCTCAGGATGGGTAAGGGGTCCACTACCGCCCTCAGGATGGGTAAGGGGTCCACTACCGCCCTCAGGATGGGTAAGAGGTCCACTACCGCCCTCAGGATGGGTAAGGGGTCCACTACCACCCGCAGGATGGGTAAGGGGTCCACTACCACCCTCAGGATGGGTAAGGGGTCCACTACCGCCCTCAGGATGGGTAAGAGGTCCACTACCGCCCTCAGGATGGGTAAGGGGTCCACTACCACCCTCAGGATGGGTAAGGGGTCCACTACCGCCCTCAGGATGGGTAAGGGGTCCACTACCGCCCTCAGGATGGGTAAGGGGTACACTACCACCCGCAGGATGGGTAAGGGGTCCACTACCACCCTCAGGATGGGTAAGAGGTCCACTACCACCCTCAGGATGGGTAAGGGGTCCACTACCACCCTCAGGATGGGTAAGGGGTCCACTACCGCCCTCAGGATGGGTAAGGGGTCCACTACCGCCCTCAGGATGGGTAAGGGGTCCACTACCACCCTCAGGATGGGTAAGGGGGTCCACTACCGCCCTCAGGATGGGTAAGAGGTCCACTACCGCCCTCAGGATGGGTAAGGGGTCCACTACCGCCCTCAGGATGGGTAAGGGGTCCACTACCACCCTCAGGATGGGTAAGGGGTCCACTACCGCCCTCAGGATGGGTAAGGGGTCCACTACCGCCCTCAGGATGGGTAAGGGGTCCACTACCACCCGCAGGATGGGTAAGGGGTCCACTACCACCCTCAGGATGGGTAAGAGGTCCACTACCACCCTCAGGATGGGTAAGGGGTCCACTACCACCCTCAGGATGGGTAAGGGGTCCACTACCGCCCTCAGGATGGGTAAGGGGTCCACTACCGCCCTCAGGATGGGTAATGGGTCCACTACCACCCTCAGGATGGGTAAGGGGGTCCACTACCGCCCTCAGGATGGGTAAGAGGTCCACTACCGCCCTCAGGATGGGTAAGGGGTCCACTACCGCCCTCAGGATGGGTAAGGGGTCCACTACCACCCTCAGGATGGGTAAGGGGTCCACTACCGCCCTCAGGATGGGTAAGGGGTCCACTACCGCCCTCAGGATGGGTAAGGGGTCCACTACCACCCGCAGGATGGGTAAGGGGTCCACTACCACCCTCAGGATGGGTAAGAGGTCCACTACCACCCTCAGGATGGGTAAGGGGTCCACTACCACCCTCAGGATGGGTAAGGGGTCCACTACCGCCCTCAGGATGGGTAAGGGGTCCACTACCGCCCTCAGGATGGGTAAGGGGTCCACTACCACCCTCAGGATGGGTAAGGGGGTCCACTACCGCCCTCAGGATGGGTAAGAGGTCCACTACCGCCCTCAGGATGGGTAAGGGGTCCACTACCGCCCTCAGGATGGGTAAGGGGTCCACTACCGCCCTCAGGATGGGTAAGGGGTCCACTACCGCCCTCAGGATGGGTAAGGGGTCCACTACCGCCCTCAGGATGGGTAAGGGGTCCACTACCGCCCGCAGGATGGGTAAGGGGTCCACTACCGCCCGCAGGATGGGTAAGGGGGTCCACTACCTCCCGCAGGATGGGTAAGGGGTCCACTACCGCCCTCAGGATGGGTAAGGGGTCCACTACCACCCGCAGGATGGGTAAGGGGTCCACTACCGCCCTCAGGATGGGTAAGGGGTCCACTACCACCCTCAGGATGGGTAAGGGGTCCACTACCGCCCTCAGGATGGGTAAAAGGTCCACTACCGCCCTCAGGATGGGTAAGGGGGTCCACTACCGCCCTCAGGATGGGTAAGGGGTCCACTACCGCCCTCAGGATGGGTAAGGGGTCCACTACCACCCTCAGGATGGGTAAGGGGTCCACTACCGCCCTCAGGATGGGTAAGAGGTCCACTACCGCCCTCAGGATGGGTAAGAGGTCCACTACCGCCCTCAGGATGGGTAAAAGGTCCACTACCGCCCTCAGGATGGGTATGGGGTCCACTACCGCCCTCAGGATGGGTAAAAGGTCCACTACCGCCCTCAGGATGGGTATGGGGTCCACTACCGCCCTCAGGATGGGTAAAAGGTCCACTACCGCCCTCAGGATGGGTAAGGGGTCCACTACCACCCTCAGGATGGGTAAGGGGTCCACTACCGCCCTCAGGATGGGTAAGGGGTCCACTACCGCCCTCAGGATGGGTAAGGGGTCCACTACCACCCTCAGGATGGGTAAGGGGGTCCACTACCGCCCTCAGGATGGGTAAGAGGTCCACTACCGCCCTCAGGATGGGTAAGGGGTCCACTACCGCCCTCAGGATGGGTAAGGGGTCCACTACCGCCCTCAGGATGGGTAAGGGGTCCACTACCGCCCTCAGGATGGGTAAGGGGTCCACTACCGCCCTCAGGATGGGTAAGGGCTCCACTACCGCCCGCAGGATGGGTAAGGGGTCCACTACCGCCCGCAGGATGGGTAAGGGGGTCCACTACCACCCGCAGGATGGGTAAGGGGTCCACTACCGCCCTCAGGATGGGTAAGGGGTCCACTACCACCCGCAGGATGGGTAAGGGGTCCACTACCGCCCTCAGGATGGGTAAGGGGTCCACTACCACCCTCAGGATGGGTAAGGGGTCCACTACCGCCCTCAGGATGGGTAAAAGGTCCACTACCGCCCTCAGGATGGGTAAGGGGGTCCACTACCGCCCTCAGGATGGGTAAGGGGTCCACTACCGCCCTCAGGATGGGTAAGGGGTCCACGACCGCCCTCAGGATGGGTAAGAGGTCCACTACCGCCCTCAGGATGGGTAAGAGGTCCACTACCGCCCTCAGGATGGGTAAAAGGTCCACTACCGCCCTCAGGATGGGTATGGGGTCCACTACCGCCCTCAGGATGGGTAAAAGGTCCACTACCGCCCTCAGGATGGGTATGGGGTCCACTACCGCCCTCAGGATGGGTAAGGGGGTCCACTACCGCCCGCAGGATGGGCACAAGATGTATAATTGACTAATTCAAGTAATTAACGTCAGTGCTTGGGTGTGATGGGGGCAAGTGGTGGTCATTTAGCGAGGCGGAGGTCGTTAGGGATCGCTGATCGACCTCCAGTCCTCCGGGACGAGGCAGGCACGACCTGGGAGTCCTCAACTATCCCTGGCAGTTATTGGACGGCCTTGGCCTATCCTCTCGCTTAACGTATCACGTTTTGAACGCATTCGACCAATCCGTTAAAAATGCAACGCATTAGTGAATGTTAAAGCACGGCAATATTAACGTTTTCTCATCATCGGATTCGATTGTTTACATTCAAATGTTTCTGTTTAGCAAAACTCTTAAATGTTTCTGTTTAGCAAAACTCTTAAATGTTTCTGTTTAGCAAAACTCTTAAATGTTTCTGTTTAGCAAAACTCTTAAATGTTTCTGTTTAGCAAAACTCTTAAATGTTTCTGTTTAGCAAAACTCTTAAATGTTTCTGTTTAGCAAAACTCTTAAATGTTTCTGTTTAGCAAAACTCTTAAATGTTTCTGTTTAGCAAAACTCTTAAATGTTTCTGTTTAGCAAAACTCTTAAATGTTTCTGTTTAGCAAAACTCTTAAATGTTTCTGTTTAGCAAAACTCTTAAATGTTTCTGTTTAGCAAAACTCTTAAATGTTTCTGTTTAGCAAAACTCTTAAATGTTTCTGTTTAGCAAAACTCTTAAATGTTTCTGTTTAGCAAAACTCTTAAATGTTTCTGTTTAGCAAAACTCTTAAATGTTTCTGTTTAGCAAAACTCTTAAATGTTTCTGTTTAGCAAAACTCTTAAATGTTTCTGTTTAGCAAAACTCTTAAATGTTTCTGTTTAGCAAAACTCTTAAATGTTTCTGTTTAGCAAAACTCTTAAATGTTTCTGTTTAGCAAAACTCTTAAATGTTTCTGTTTAGCAAAACTCTTAAATGTTTCTGTTTAGCAAAACTCTTAAATGTTTCTGTTTAGCAAAACTCTTAAATGTTTCTGTTTAGCAAAACTCTTAAATGTTTCTGTTTAGCAAAACTCTTAAATGTTTCTGTTTAGCAAAACTCTTAAATGTTTCTGTTTAGCAAAACTCTTAAATGTTTCTGTTTAGCAAAACTCTTAAATGTTTCTGTTTAGCAAAACTCTTAAATGTTTCTGTTTAGCAAAACTCTTAAATGTTTCTGTTTAGCAAAACTCTTAAATGTTTCTGTTTAGCAAAACTCTTAAATGTTTCTGTTTAGCAAAACTCTTAAATGTTTCTGTTTAGCAAAACTCTTAAATGTTTCTGTTTAGCAAAACTCTTAAATGTTTCTGTTTAGCAAAACTCTTAAATGTTTCTGTTTAGCAAAACTCTTAAATGTTTCTGTTTAGCAAAACTCTTAAATGTTTTTACGTAAACGACCAATTCATTAAAAAAGCGACGTAATACTGACGTTTTCTATGCGTCAGTGACCATAGGTTAGGTGGGATGGTTGGGTGCGTGTCTTTCTGGTTTGGCCAAACAGTTGTGATTTTTTACGGAGTGGCAAATTGAAAGAATTGCCAGCCATATATTGTCCAGCTGCCACGAGACTCACGTGTAATATGCGCCAGCTGTGCGACGCTTCCAGCGGCGAGCAACAAATTCAAATCGTTAGCAAAAGATCTTTTTCACGTGAACATTTCTGAAACTTTTAGGAGGTCACTTCTGGCCATCACAAATGGCAATCTTCGATGGCAATTTTATGCGACTGCAATTCCCAAGATGTTGCAAAGCCGCACTAAAGTTGAAAATTGATTTGCCTGAAGATTATATTTAGCCTAGAGGTATAATAGGTCTATAAAACCTTCAGGACCTTTAATTGAAGATAAGGTGACGAGTACCTTGGGTTCCCCCACACCTTGCTCAGGCTGCATCCTGCCCTGGTGCAGAATGCTGCCCACAACAGCTCCCTAACTCCCTTACCTCCCGTTGGCTCAAAGGATCAATGTCACAGTAACTGGTCTCTGGCTATAGGCGTCCTGGTTAGTATTCACCAAGTTGTATTTGCGGGGGTTGAGCTTTGCTCTTTCGGCCCGCCTCTCAACTGTCAATCAACTGTTTATTAACTACTTTTTTTTCCCCCACACCACACACACACACACCTCAGGAAGCAGCCCGTGACAGCTGACTAACTCCCAGGTACATATTTACTGCTAGGTAACAGGGGCATTCAGGGTTAAAGAAACTTTGCCCGTTTATTTATTACCTGCATCTACTTCCTCATCACTCTCGAGTTGAGAATGGTCCAGGACGGACCGAAACGTCGGCGTCCCTTCACCTTCTAGTGAACTTTGGTCAACTTTGCCCATTTGTTTCTGCCTGGTGCGGGAATCGAATGTGCGCCACAGAATTACGAGCCCTGCGCGCTATCCACCAGGCTACCAGGCCCCTAGTGTGTTTAACCAGGCTGTTAGACGCGGTTGCTTGCAGCCTTACGTATCAATCGCAGCCTTTGGTCAACCAGGCTGTTGCTGCAAGGTGAAAAAAGGCTTGAAATGTATAGGAAATCTGGCCATAACGTCTACCGAGAAACAAACGCGGAACCATTGTATTATGAATCCATATCATCTTTTGTCCTCGATCTTCCAGTGGAAGAATCTAATCCTTCCATAACAGCGCCTGTTGCTCCATTCACAAGGGGCCGTGCTCCAGAGAACACCATACTCATTACCGTGCTCCAGAGAACACCATACTCATTACCGTGCTCCAGAGAACGCCATACTCATTACCGTGCTCCAGAGAACGCCATACTCATCACCGTGCTCCAGAGAACGCCATACTCATCACCGTGCTCCAGAGAACGCCATGCTCATTACCGTGCTCCAGAGAACACCATACTCATCACCGTGCTCCAGAGAACACCATACTCATCACCGTGCTCCAGAGAACACCATACTCATCACCGTGCTCCAGAGAACGCCATACTCATCACCGTGCTCCAGAGAACGCCATACTCATCACCGTGCTCCAGAGAACGCCATACTCATCACCGTGCTCCAGAGAACGCCATACTCATCACCGTGCTCCAGAGAACGCCATACTCATCACCGTGCTCCAGAGAACGCCATACTCATCACCGTGCTCCAGAGAACGCCATACGTTCTCCAAGTCTAATAGCAACGGGCTCAACAATGCAAGGGAAATGACGTAGTCAGCAACGGTTGAGGTGTGACCTTGCTCGGGCTCCTGGTCTCCGGCACGTGTCTTGTGTACGGCATCACAACCACGCCTCCTGTTTAGACAGTACCTATTGTGACAGTCGGCAATAGTCACGACTTTGTACTTACTTTTTTTTTAGCTTTTAGATATTAGTATACTGACTAGTAAGGAATTATTTTATAGTAAATGAACCTAAAATACAAACTTAAATATTCCTAGGCCTAGTATATCACATATATGAACTATATTAGGTCTCAGATTGTATATTAGTAGGTTAGGTTAGGTTAGGTTAGGTTAGTGTGGTTTGTCAAAGCAACACACGTCAAAAATATAGTTTTCCGGTTTGTCCAAGTCAGTATAGTTCAGATTTCTAGTTTCTAATTTCGTTATAGGTCGGTATATATACTATAGTCCTCATCGTTACTATAAGTACTACCAAAATAGGAGGATTTGCTGGATATACAGACACAAGCCGGTCCCTCGTGATATATATATATATATATATATATATATATATATATATATATATATATATATATATATATATATATATATATATATATATATATATATATATATATATATATGTCGTACCTAGTAGCCAGAACGCACTTCTCAGCCTACTATTCAAGGCCCGATTTGCCTAATAAGCCAAGTTTTCATGAATTAATTGTTTTTTCGACTACCTAACCTACCTAACCTAACCTAACCTAACTTTTTCGGCTACCTAACCAAACCTAACCTATAAAGATAGGTTAGGTTAGGTTAGGTAGGGTTGGTTAGGTTCGGTCATATATCTACGTTAATTTTAACTCCAATAAAAAAAATTGACCTCATACATAATGAAATGGGTAGCTTTATCATTTCATTAGAAAAAATTTGGAGAAAATATATTAATTCATGAAAACTTGGCTTATTAGGCAAATAGGGCCTTGCATAGTAAGCTGAGAAGTGCGTTCTGGCTACTAGGTACGATATATATATATATATATATATATATATATATATATATATATATATATATATATATATATATATATATATATATATATATATATATGTATATATGTGATTATGACGCAGGAATAATCACAAAAGAAACACGCAATTAGGTTAGGCTTAAGTATCTACTAGGTAATGGGATTGAAAATTCCAAAACGTTTTCGTGATTCACAACAATACCAAGAATACATTCCGAAAACGTTCGGAAATTTTCTAGTGGATACTTACACATACCACATGTGGCCGGAAGTAGGACGTGTCCTTGTTGTGGTGATAATGACAAGGTACATATTGATGATACATA
>NC_091159.1:30067141-30179145 GCF_040958095.1 Procambarus clarkii | reverse complement strand
GGCTGGCGGTAGCAGGGATGCCAGATTGGGCTACAAGTAGCGAATTGGGCTACTTTTCAGAGCCCGCGCTCCCAATTTTTTAATTTCGCTACTTGCGACTTTTTGGGCTACTTTAAAAACAAGTTGGGCTATTAATGTTAAGAAACTCAATGATGATTTTTGTTTTTTATAATGTCATGTGTACAAATCACAGCCGCGTCCAACAGCTTGATTGAATAGACCACTTACCGCAGGAGGCCAGAAGGTCAGAGACCGACCCCCTGGGGACGTTGATCCTAGGAACTACCCAAAGAAAAAGTAACCGCAAGGCAAGATAATCCTCCCTAGGGGCTATAGATTTCCCAACCTTAATTGCCGAAAAGAAGTTACCGCTGTTACTTTTAGAATTTGCTTAAGTGTTAAGATAAAGGAGTGTAAAATGGGGAAGTGGTCTAAATACCAGGAAGCGTTTCAGATGTCCTGGCTTAAAATTAAGGATCCCGTGTTTGAAAAGTGGTTGGCTGAAGTGAAAGAAGATGGAAATAAGGCTTGTTGTAAAGTTTGTAGAACTGAGATAAGAGCTCATAGAAGTGGTTTAAAGAAACACAGTGAAACATTAAAACACAGACAAAATATGTCGGAGGTAAGTCATCAGCAGATGAACATCAAGTCTGTTCTATCAAAGAAGGAAGATAAACTTACTAAATTTGAATGTCGTCTGTCTGTATGTACTGTCGCTATCTAGAAATCTAACATTATGTTTGTAACTCATCTTGTATGTATGTACTTTTACCTGAATAAACATTTGATTTGATTCGATTTGACTAAACAAAAATTGGGCTACTCTACTTGCAAATTCGCTACTTTTTGGCTGTCAGCTCGCTACTTTAGCAATTTGGAACTGGCAACCCTGCGGTAGCACCAAGGATCAGCTGACGCCGTAAACACAACAGCCCGCCGGGCCCGTCCCACAGTGTGGCAAGTCTCCCTCTTAACACACGCTACAGCTGAGTCCCCGCTCCTCTGCCTACACCACAAACTCTTGAAACATTGTCATTCTCAATAGTGAACTCCTGGTTCAACCTTGAAGCCGAGCGGACGTCTGGACACCTCCTCCGCCTAGGGGTCGCCTGGTCACGTCTTGTTTTCCTGTTTTGGCTTTGCTACTGCCGCTTGGCATCCCTTTTCAGCGGTCCGATTGTACGACGCCTGGCGCACGGGGCAACCCGTTCTCGCAAATTCGTATAGTCAATATTGACTTATTAACTACGTGCATAGGTGATATACTAAACATAATAGATACCCTTAAAAAGCTTCATAGAAAACACCGACCTTACCTAACCTTGTTAGTATCTTAAGATAAGTATCTTATTGCTTCGCAATTACAATTATTACTTAACCTATACCTATAATAGGTTAAGTAACAATTGTAATTACGAAGCTATAAGATGCTTATCTTAAGATACTAACAAGGTTAGGTAAGGTCGGTGTTTTCTATGAAGCTTTTTAAGGGTATCTATTATGTTTAGTATGTCACCTATGCACTTATTTATAAGTCAATATTGACTTTACGAATTTGCGAGAACGGGACGGGTCAAGTCGTCTACTGCAATTTCGGATACCAGGCTAGAAACAACTTCGTTCACTGAGAAATTTGTACATACAAACCATTTTGTTCATATATGCGCTGGTTTGTGTTCGCTGCTGTTCTCGTCTGAATAAATACATGACACTTCATCATATAACTAGCACTTCCATTAACAATGCTTACCGCACTGTTTGTATTACTTTGTTTGTTAACAAAGCGCTCTAACTCTCAGGGGGGAAAGCGCTGTAACGTACGGTTATATTACATTGTTGGGTTGCGGTCCGTCTAATTACCACAAGCTTCAGAAAGCTTACTGGCAATACGTTAGTAATGAATAAATATGATATATTTACTCATTATAATGTTGGTGCTGAATGTACAACGCGAAAAAACATAATTTTAATCTGAAAAAGTATCTTTTTATAAAGAAATTAGACGAAAATAAAAAGCTGGTGACGCCAAATCAAGTCGACAATCCAAGCTTCAGTTAGGTTTGGTTTGGTTAGGTTAGGTTAGGTTAGGTCAGGTCAGCCTAACCTAACATATCATATTTATTCATTACTAACGTATTGCCAGGAAGCTTTCTGAAGCTTGTGTAGCTTGTGGTAATTAGACGGACCCTTGGGTAGATGAGATACACAGTGTTTAGTTAGTTTTATATTTATTTAGTAGGGCTGGATACAGCAGTGTCGTAGACGTTGAGACGAAGCTTGGAGCAGAGGAGAGAGCTGAGTGTGGCCGTAGTCGCGGAGCTCTATGTGGGGAGAGCGTTGTAGCTCAATGCGGTCCTAGTCTGCTGCCTGTTCTGTGTCGAAGCTGTAGTGTCTTGGAGATGATATACAAGACACAAGATACATAGACACTGTTAATGTACAGTGTCTTGTATCCTGGCGCACATATCGCCTTGGGTCACAGGATTGTTGATAGATTTTTTTTTGACGTGTTCTGGCTGGTTCTCCAGACGGGGTGACTTTCAGGTCAATAAAGAGGTCAATTGGGAACTACTTTTGTCATGGGCTGTGTAGATTGTATCAAGCAGACTAATAATGGCATCAGTGGTACTCTTATTTTTTGGGGGAAATATAAGCCAAACTGGCATTGATTTATCATGTTGAATTTTACATGGCAGGAGTCGAGCCATTTGTAAATAATTTGTTCATATATTTTTTATAGTACATTATTGGTAAATTTGATATATTGATAAATTTGATAAATTATACATATAGATACTTAATGAAGCTGCCAGAATCAATTTGTTAATTCCTTTGTTTACAGGTTTGATAGAAAATATGAAAGTTGATGCCCATGCCAAGCTGTTGTATATGTAAAGTTAAAACTGTATAGGTGTTTCGACACCTCGTTTTCTAATTGTTAAACGGTAGACATCGTTAGGTTGGGTTTGGCTGGGTTAAATTTTGTAATAATATTCTTTGATGTGAAGCCTGGCATTAGGCTTTAATGACAGGATTATAAGTTGTCTAAAGAAATCAATCCCTGGATCAATCCCTTACAGGCATCATGGTGCATGCTGGTTGCATAGTTCACTAACCTTATCCCTGTGCCAATATGCTTGGTGCCTGTAATTTCTCTGTTCACTTCACATGCCCTTTCAGATTCCCTTAAGCAACATAAATTAAAGTAACAAGATTAAATTGAAATATAAAACAAAACCTTCCCCCCCCCCATCATTGGGTAATCTCACATCATTAATGTTTTACAGGAAGACAGTTCTTTCTTATCTGATGTAAAATGCAAGCAAGAAGATACTGAAGTTTGACAAAGAGACCTGAACTTGGAAGAAACTACTGTGGCAAGATGATGGTCAGAAAAGCAATCTTTCTCGGCTATCAGCGAACTGTATTGGAGAATTTAATGCGTTGCCAGTTTTCTTCAGCATCGGTGATCCATTCAAAATATAGAACTAATTTGGCCAAAAAGTTTCTACTACAAAATGAAGGCAAGAAGAGGTAATACAATACATCTTCATCCATACTCATTGCCAGTTTCTCAGTCCAGTGAGGGGGGGGGGGGGGTATATATTTACACTACCTGAATTAATCTAACGACCATCATCTTTAGTGCCCTCGACGGGGACAGGAAATCAGCGGCTTGTCAAATAAACCCCCCCCCCCCACATTGTTCTTGAGTTTTTTTTCAGCTATATATGCTGGGCTTTCCATATACATTAAAGTGCAGTCCTGTTCATTTATTGTCAACCTATGCTAGTCCCTTCCACATACAGGCATGTATTTTAGCTTTACTAGCAGGATTGAGATTTGGCTCATAGGTCCCATTTCAAACTCTTGGAACTAGTATGCTGTATTTTCTCACAATTTGATCTTATCCACAATAACATTTATTCTTTTCTAATAACCCTCTTCAGGTGCACAATCACTTCCTCATTTTGCTAAACTTTTTTGTTTCTTCTTTACACAGTATGAATCCAAAATACTCTACAGTATATGAATTCTCAACTAATTTCAGGGCTTTACTGTCCCTTTCAATCATAAATGTCATAACAAAATTCAGTTTTATAATGTTAGGCTTCAGTAAGAAAATTTGAACTGCTGATTTTACCGTAATCAGTCATTCAAATTTTCTTACATTTTGAAAAGAATCACCTTGTCTAAGCGACAGTTACTTTCATCTTGCTCATTATGTACAAATGACTTACCACTTCATGTAACTTGTCACTTTCTACTGTCATTATGGAAGTGCTAAAACTGCATGTGCAAAATATAATTAAATAAATATCTCTGATATACAGTTTACTGTATAGTGAACAATTTATCCAAAGAAAGTCATTACTTATGATAGGGCAATCCCTTACCTATCCCTGAGAAAGCACCCTGTGATTGGCTGAAGACAATTGGTCAATTACTTAAAATACAGTACTGTATATTGATGATAGTTTTCTCACTCATCCATACTGCATAATCACATCATCTTTTCAATATTTGTTTTCATAAGACAAATAATATTAGTCCAACCAATTGACATATATTTTCTGAGTGATAAACAAATGGAATGGATTACTGTATCAGAAAAAAAACAGGCAAGACTAATACTGTATATACTGTATTGTATTTATATATACCTTGAGGTTACCTTACCTTGAGGTGCTTCCGGGGCTTAGTGTCCCCGCGGCCCGGTCGTCGACCAGGCCTCCTGGTTGCTGGACTGATCAACCAGGCTGTTAGACGCGGCTGCTCGCAGCCTGACGTATGAGTCACAGCCTGGTTGATCAGGTATCCTTTGGAGGTGCTTATCCAGTTCTCTCTTGAACACTGTGAGGGGTCGGCCAGTTATGCCCCTTATGTGTAGTGGAAGCGTGTTAAACAGTCTCGGGCCTCTGATGTTGGTGGAGTTCTCTCTGAGTACCTGTTGCACCTCTGCTTTTCAACGGGGGTATTCTGCACATCCTGCCATGCCTCCTGGTCTCATGTGATGTTATTTCTGTGTGCAGGTTTGGGACCAGCCCCTCAATTATTTTCCATGTGTAAATTATTACGTATCTCTCCCGCCTGCGCTCAAGGGAGTACAGATTTAGGCTCTTTAGTTGGTCCCAGTAATTTAGATGTTTTACTGAGTGGATTCTAGCAGTAAAGGATCTCTGCACGCTCTCCAGGTCAGCAATTTTTCCAGCTTTGAAAGGGGCTGTCATTGTGCAGCAGTATTCCACTCTAGAGAGCACAAGCGTTTTGAAAAGTATCATCATCGGTATAGCATCTCTAGTGTGAAAAGTTCTTGTTATCCAACCTGTCATTTTTCTTGCAGTTGTGACGGCTACTTTATTGTGTTCTTTAAAGGTAAGGTCTTCCGACATGAGTACACCCAGATCCTTTACATTGCCTTTTCGTTCTATGTTATGATTTGCCTGAGTTTTGTACGTGATTTCTGTTTTTATATTTCAATTTTTCCGTAGCGCATGAGCTGGAACTTATCCTCGTTAAACACCATATTATTTTCTGTAGCCCATAGAAAGACCTGATCTACATCTGATTGGAGGTTTGCCGTGTCCTCTATGTTGCCAACTCTCATGAAAATCCTAGTGTCATCTGCAAAGGATGATACAGTGCTATAGGTTGTGTTCTGGTCTATGTCCGATATGAGGATGAGAAAAAGTACTGGAGCAAGCACAGTACCCTGGGGGACTGAGCTCTTCACGGTTGATGGGCTGGATTTTATTTTGTTGACTATTACACATTGGGTTCTGTTAGTCAGGAAATTGTAGATCCATCTGCCTATTTTCCTGGTAATTCCTTTTGAACGCATTTTATGTGCAATAACACCATGGTCACATTTATCAAAAGCTTTTGCGAAATCTGTGTAAATTACATCAGCGTTTTGTTTGTCTTCCATAGCATCTAATGCCATATCATAGTGGTCCAGCAACTGCGACAGGCAAGAGCGCCCTGTTCTGAAACCATGTTGTCCGGGGTTATGGAGATGCTGTGATTCCATGTATTTTGTGATTATATTTCTTAGCACTCTCTCAAAAATTTTTATGATGTGCGATGTTAGTGCTATTGGTCTGTAATTTTTTGCCTCTGCCTTATTTCCTCCTTTATTGAGTGGTGCTATCTCTGCTGTTTTTAGTATGTCAGGGATAACGCCAGTATCTAGGCTTTGTCTCCACAGAATGTGAAGGGCCTGCGATAGTGGTTTTTTACAGTTCTTGATGAATATGGAGTTCCAAGAATCCGGGCCTGGTGCAGAGTGCATAGACATACTGTTTATGGCTTCTTCAAAATCTAGTGGGGATAGGGCGACGTCTGATATATGATTTGATGTTGGTATCATATCCATGAAAAATTCATTTGGGTTATCAATCTTTAGCGCATTTAATGGCTCGCTGAAAACAGAGTCGTACTGCTTCCTCAGTAACTCGCTCATTTCTTTTTTTGTCATCGGTGAAAGTTCCATCTCCCTTTCGCAGGGGCCCGATACTAGATGTGGTTTTTGATCTTGATTTTGCATAGGAGAAAAAATATTTCGGATTTCTTTCTATTTCACTGATGGCCTTTTGCTCTCTTTGCCTCTCCTGGGTTTTGTATGATTCTTGTAGCTTGAGTTCAATTGTTTCTATTTCTCTACCTAACCTTCTTTGCCGTTCTTGAGATAGGGTGCGACTCTCAAGTTGTTCCGCGATTCGTTTTCTTCGCCTATATAGGGAACGACGTTCCCGTTCCAATCTGCATCTCTTCCTCTTTTTTCTTAGTGGTATGCGGTTTGAACATATTTCTAGTGCTACTGAGCTTATTTTTTCCAGGCACTGGTTCAGGTTTGCATTTTCTAGCTGTTCTTCCCAGTTTATTTCTGTGAAGTCCTGGTTTATTTGCTCCCAGTTTATCTGTTATTATTGAAGTTGAATTTGCTGAAATCTCCTCCACCGGGAATCTGGACTGGTTTTGAAGGTCCATTCCCCATGGTTTGTCAGAACTTCAATTAAGTTGTGATCTGAGTAACTGGTACTGTATTTGTAATCATTATGTTCCCGATCAACTCATCATTATTAGTGAAAATGAGATCCAGCGTGTTCTCCTTCCTAGTTGGTTCTACTATTTGCTGGTTTAAGGCAAATCTATCGCACATCCGTAGCAGGTCATTTGCATGTGCCTGTTCATTTAGGCTACTTCCTGGTATTCTTTCTGATATTACTGTATTAGCCAGGTGCTTCCATTTCAGGTGCCGTAGGTTGAAGTCCCCAAGCAGGATGATGATCGGAGCTGGATTTGTGAGGTTTTCCAAGCAGTGTTCTATTTTCATTAGTTGGTCTTTAAACTGCTGAGAGTTTGCCTCCGGTGACTTATATGCAAGGACAACAACTACATTTAGGATCTCTATTTTGACTATCAGCACTTCCACCATATCATTTGAGGTGTTTAGCAGCTCAGTACAGATGAGTGTGTCTTTGATGTAGAGGCTGACCCCACCCTGAAGCCGGTGTTTTCCTATCACATCTGAAGAGATTGTACTCTGAGATCCATATTTCACCATCAAGGTAGTCCTTTGTGTGAGTTTCCGTTAGGGCTGCAAACACTGCATTTACCTCATGAAGGAGACCATCTATAAAGTGAACTTTGTTGGATTTGCGTGTTTTTATACCCTGGATGTTGGCAAATATAAATGATGTTATCGTGTTAGTGGAAGTGCTGGATGCTTTACTTGGTGTTAATATCTGAGGCTCTGGTAAGGAGGCCACTGTGTTTGCGTCCTCTCTAGCATTTGACCGAGTTGGTGGTAGAGTCTGGTCATTTTTAGCCATTCTTCTCCTCCTCCTCATGTTAAAAAATTATCCCGGTCGATGGAGTAGTGGCTGTTTTCATAGTCGTAGTCTGTCGGTTTTATTCGCCTAGTACCTCTTATATGAAAAGCTGGACATTCAGCATTGAAGCACTCTTTCCTGTCCAAAGAGTTCTTGCAAATTTCTGGGTGGAAGAATTCACAGCTTTTGGTACATTTACCTGTATTGAGGAGGTTTCTGCACTTTCTAGGGTGATCGTATGTACAACGTTCCATTTATTCTTCCCGATTCCCCATGCTTACAGGTTGCCCATTTGTAATACCAACAGATTTTGGGGCCTTGTTTTGTTTGTTTCCCTTTGCCAGGGACCGCACTCTGCTGCGGCGTCCCCGACACTGTGCCCTGCTCCGGTGCTTGTGACACCGCGCTCCGCTCCGGGGCCTGTGACACCGCGCTCCGCTCAGGCGTCCCCGACTCCGCGCCCTGCTCAGGCGTCCCGACTCCGCGCCCTGCTCAGGCGTCCTCGACTCCGCGCTCCGCTCAGGCGTCCCCGACTCCGCGCTCCGCTCAGGCGTCCCCGACTCCGCGCTCCGCTCAGGCGTCCCCGACTCCGCGCTCCGCTCAGGCGTCCCCGACTCCGCGCTCCGCTCAGGCGTCCCCGACTCCGCGCTCCGCTCAGGCGTCCCCGACTCCGCGCTCCGCTCAGGCGTCCCCGACTCCGCGCTCCGCTCAGGCGTCCCCGACTCCGCGCTCCGCTCAGGCGTCCCCGACTCCGCGCTCCGCTCAGGCGTCCCCCGACTCCGCGCTCCGCTCAGGCGTCCCCGACTCCGCGCTCCGCTCAGGCGTCCCCGACTCCGCGCTCCGCTCAGGCGTCCCCGACTCCGCGCTCCGCTCAGGCGTCCCCGACTCCGCGCTCCGCTCAGGCGTCCCCGACTCCGCGCTCCGCTCAGGCGTCCCCGACTCCGCGCTCCGCTCAGGCGTCCCCGACTCCGCGCTCCGCTCAGGCGTCCCCGACTCCGCGCTCCGCTCAGGCGTCCCCGACTCCGCGCTCCGCTCAGGCGTCCCCGACTCCGCGCTCCGCTCAGGCGTCCCCGACTCCGCGCTCCGCTCAGGCGTCCCCGACTCCGCGCTCCGCTCAGGCGTCCCCGACTCCGCGCTCCGCTCAGGCGTCCCCGACTCCGCGCTCCGCTCAGGCGTCCCCGACTCCGCGCTCCGCTCAGGCGTCCCCGACTCCGCGCTCCGCTCAGGCGTCCCCGACTCCGCGCTCCGCTCAGGCGTCCCCGACTCCGCGCTCCGCTCAGGCGTCCCCGACTCCGCGCTCCGCTCAGGCGTCCCCGACTCCGCGCTCCGCTCAGGCGTCCCGACTCCGCGCTCCGCTCAGGCGTCCCCGACTCCGCGCTCCGCTCAGGCGTCCCCGACTCCGCGCTCCGCTCAGGCGTCCCCGACTCCGCGCTCCGCTCAGGCGTCCCCGACTCCGCGCTCCGCTCAGGCGTCCCCGACTCCGCGCTCCGCTCAGGCGTCCCCGACTCCGCGCTCCGCTCAGGCGTCCCCGACTCCGCGCTCCGCTCAGGCGTCCCGACTCCGCGCTCCGCTCAGGCGTCCCCGACTCCGCGCTCCGCTCAGGCGTCCCCGACTCCGCGCTCCGCTCAGGCGTCCCCGACTCGCGCTCCGCTCAGGCGTCCCCGACTCCGCGCTCCGCTCAGGCGTCCCCGACTCCGCGCTCCGCTCAGGCGTCCCCGACTCCGCGCTCCGCTCAGGCGTCCCCGACTCCGCGCTCCGCTCAGGCGTCCCCGACTCCGCGCTCCGCTCAGGCGTCCCCGACTCCGCGCTCCGCTCAGGCGTCCCCGACTCCGCGCTCCGCTCAGGCGTCCCCGACTCCGCGCTCCGCTCAGGCGTCCCCGACTCCGCGCTCCGCTCAGGCGTCCCCGACTCCGCGCTCCGCTCAGGCGTCCCCGACTCCGCGCTCCGCTCAGGCGTCCCCGACTCCGCGCTCCGCTCAGGCGTCCCCGACTCCGCGCTCCGCTCAGGCGTCCCCGACTCCGCGCCCCGCTCAGGCGTCCCCGACTCCGCGCCCCGCTCAGGGCGTCCCCGACTCCGCGCCCGGTCAGGCGTCCCCGACTCCGCGCCCCGCTCAGGCGTCCCCCGACTCCGCGCCCCGCTCAGGCGTCCCCGACTCCGCGCCCCGCTCAGGCGTCCCCGACTCCGCGCCCCGCTCAGGCGTCCCCGACTCCGCGCCCCGACTCAGGCGTCCCCGACCTCCGCGCCCCGCTCAGGCGTCCCCGACTCCGCGCCCCGCTCAGGCGTCCCCGACTCCGCGCCCCGCTCAGGCGTCCCCGACTCGCGCTCCCGCTCAGGCGTCCCCGACTCCGCGCCCCGCTCAGGCGTCCCCGACCTCCGCGCCCCGCTCAGGCGTCCCCGACTCCGCGCCCCGCTCAGGCGTCCCCGACTCCGCGCCCCGCTCAGGCGTCCCCGACTCCGCGCTCCCGCTCAGGCGTCCCCGACTCCGCGCCCCGCTCAGGCGTCCCCGACTCCGCGCCCCGCTCAGGCGTCCCCGACTCCGCGCCCCGCTCAGGCGTCCCCGACTCCGCGCCCCGCTCAGGCGTCCCCGACTCCGCGCCCCGCTCAGGCGTCCCCGACTTCGAGCCCCGCTCAGGCGTCCCCGACATCCGCGCCCCGCTCAGGCGGTCCCCGACTCCGCGCCCCGCTCAGGCGTCCCCGACTCCGCTCCCCGCTCAGGCGTCCCCGACCCGCGCTCCGCTCAGAGCGTCCCCGACTCCGCGCTCCGCTCAGGCGTCCCCGACTCCGCGCTCCGCTCAGGCGTCCCGACTCCGCGCTCCGCTCAGGCGTCCCGACTCCGCGCTCCGCTCAGGCGTCCCCGACTACCGCGCTCCGCTCAGGCGTCCCCGACTCCGCGCTCGCCGCTCAGGCGTCCCCGACTCCGCGCTCCGCTCAGGCGTCCCCGACTCCGCGCCCGCTCAGGCGTCCCCGACTCCGCGCCCCGCTCAGGCGTCCCCGACTCCGCGCCCCGCTCAGGCGTCCCCGACTTCGAGCCCCGCTCAGGCGTCCCCGACTCCGCGCCCCGCTCAGGCGTCCCCGACTCCGCGCCCCGCTCAGGCGTCCCCGACTCCGCGCCCCGCTCAGGCGTCCCCGACTCCGCGCCCCGCTCAGGCGTCCCCGACTCCGCGCCCCGCTCAGGCGTCCCCGACTCCGCGCCCCGCTCAGGCGTCCCCGACTCCGCGCCCCGCTCAGGGCGTCCCCGACTCCGCAGCCCCGCTCAGGCGTCCCCGACTACCGCGCCCCGCTCAGGCGTCCCCGACTTCCGAGCCCCGCTCAGGCGTCCCCGACTCCGAGCCCCGCTCAGGCGTCCCCGACTCCGCGCCCCGCTCAGGGCGTCCCCGACTCCGCGCCCCGCTCAGGCGTCCCCGACTCCGCGCCCCGCTCAGGCGTCCCCGACTCCGCGCCCCGCTCAGGCGTCCCCGACTCCGCGCCCCGCTCAGGCGTCCCCGACTCCGCGCCCCGCTCAGGCGTCCCCGACTCCGCGCCCCGCTCAGGCGTCCCCGACTCCGCGCCCCGCTCAGGCGTCCCCGACTCCGCGCCCCGCTCAGGCGTCCCCGACTCCGCGCCCCGCTCAGGCGTCCCCGACTCCGCGCACCCGCTCAGGCGTCCCCGACTCCGCGCCCCGCTCAGGCGTCCCGACTCCGCGCCCCGCTCAGGCGTCCCGACTCCGCGCCCCGCTCAGGCGTCCCCGACTCCCCGCGCCCCGCTCAGGCGTCCCCGACTCCGCGCTCCGCTCAGGCGTCCCCGACTCCGCGCTCCGCTCAGGCGTCCCCGACTCCGCGCCCCGCTCAGGCGTCCCCGACTCCGCGCCCCGCTCAGGCGTCCCCGACTCCGCGCTCCGCTCAGGCGTCCCCGACTCCGCGCTCCGCTCAGGCGTCCCCGACTCCGCGCTCACGCTCAGGCGTCCCCGACTCCGCGCTCCGCTCAGGCGTCCCCGACTCCGCGCTCCGCTCAGCGTCCCCGACTCCGCGCTCCGCTCAGGCGTCCCCGACTCCGCGCTCAGCTCAGGCGTCCCCGACTCCGCGCTCCGCTCAGGCGTCCCCGACTCCGCGCTCCGCTCAGGCGTCCCCGACTCCGCGCTCCGCTCAGGCGTCCCCGACTCCGCGCCTCCGCTCAGGCGTCCCCGACTCCGCGCTCCGCTCAGGCGTCCCCGACTCCCGCGCTCCGCTCAGGCGTCCCCGACTACCGCGCTCCGCTCAGGCGTCCCGACTCCGCGCACCCGCTCAGGCGTCCCCGACTCCGCGCCCCGCTCAGGCGTCCCCGACTCCGCGCCCCGCTCAGGCGTCCCCGACTCCGCGCCCCGCTCAGGCGTCCCCGACTCCCGCGCCCCGCTCAGGCGTCCCCGACTCCGCGCCCCGCTCAGGCGTCCCCGACTCCGCGCCCCGCTCAGGCGTCCCCGACTCCGCGCCCCGCTCAGGCGTCCCCGACTCCGCGCCCCGCTCGAGGCGTCCCCGACTCCTGCGCCACCGCTCAGGCCGTCCCCGACTCCGCGCCCCGCTCAGGCGTCCCCGACTCCGCGCCCCCGCTCAAGGCGTCCCCGACTCCGCGCCCCGCTCAGGCCGTCCCCGACTCCGCGCCCGCTCAGGCGTCCCCGACTCCGCGCCCCGCTCAGGCGTCCCCGACTCCGCGCCCCGCTCAGGCGTCCCCGACTCCGCGCTCCGCTCAGGCGTCCCCGACTTCCGCGCCCCGCTCAGGCGTCCCCGACTCCGCGCCCCGCTCAGGCGTCCCCGACTGCCGCGCCCCGCTCAGGCGTCCCCGACTCCGCGCTCCCGCTCAGAGGCGTCCCCCGACTCCGCGCCCCGCTCAGGCGTCCCCGACTCCGCGCCCCGCTCAGGCGTCCCCGACTTCGAGCCCCGCTCAGGCGTCCCCGACTTCCGCGCCCCGCTCAGGCGTCCCCGACTCCCGCCCCGCTCAGGCGTCCCCGACTACCGCGCCCCGCTCAGGCGTCCCCGACTCCGCGCCCCGCTCAGGCGTCCCCGACTCCGCGCCCCGCTCACGGCTTCCCCGACTCCGCGCCCGCTCAGGCGTCCCCGACTCCGCGCCCCGCTCAGGCGTCCCCGACTCCGCGCCCCGCTCAGGCGTCCCCGACTCCGCGCCCCGCTCAGGCGGCCCCGACTCCGCGCCCCGCTCAGGCGTCCCCGACTACCGCGCCCGCTCAGGCGTCCCCCGACTCCGCGCCCTGCTCAGGCGTCCCCGACTCCGCGCCCTGCTCAGGCTCTGCTGCCACCGAGCTCTGTGCCACAGCTGGTTGTACCTTGGTGTCATGTACAGTTTTGTTTGAAGACATTAGAATTGCTATGCAGGCATTAATTAGTAATTCTGTTTTCGGCGGGAGTTTTATCAAGGATTTCCATCAATTTCAAAAAAGTTACATCATCCTTTTTGCAGAGCCAGTACACAGAGTGGTCACTGGGACCATTTCTCCTTGAATTGTTAGTCATGTTGGCACATTTTTTGTGTATGGCTGCTGAACAGAGTTGGCATTGAAAGCTCTGTTGGTAATCTACCTTCATTTTGCATTCTATGCACGTTTTTATCAAAGCCATTTTTGAACACTTCTGTTCAGTGGTAATGGTCTTACAAGGTGGGGTGTTGACCGGTGGGGGGGTTGACCGCGGGTGCTGGCTGTGGGTATTGACCATGGTGTTTACCAACTTGAGACAGGCCTGGAGGAGGCTGTATGGATGGCCACTGTTGCTACCATGTGTCGCACTCTTAATTTATTTTGTTCACTTGTTAGATTACATTACTTTCATTTCCCACTAGTTACCTTACAGCGGCGACGTCTAGTTTCTGTGTCTGGGCATAGTTACCTGAGTACGTTACACTATTTGAAAGAATACACACACAGAGGGTACTGGGGTGGGCCTACCTCCAAGTGGCCCTTGTTTACATACACACGACGGACTTATTTTGTGTATAATTTGTTCACTTGATATTAAAATATGTTATCTTAATTTTTGTTATAATAGACACAGGTTTTGCATAGAGAGCTTAGCACTATGGGCACTGATTACTTGATGTTTCAATAGCGAGAAATGTGATTTATTGACGACTAGGCAACTATCGCCTAAGGCCTCCTGGCACCACGAGGGCAGGCCTTGACTACACACGAGTTTCACTTATTTTTTCTTGAACACAAACGATCGGATGGTAATCACTATGATATATTGGTTAATATGCTGAGACACACTTTAAAAAGTTATTTGACTGTGTTTAGTTTCTGTATCACTGAAATATCCCTAGATATATATTGTTTTCCGCGGAGCTCGCACCGCGTGGCCCTTCCCCTCTCACACCCAGAAACAGAACCCGTATATACTGTAAGATTTTAAATACATTTCTTCAGATTCATAACTTTCATTGTACCAAAATGAACTTATCATTTAATTAATTTCCTTACTTGAACCCAATTAATTCTTGCCTGTTAAATATCTTTGTACCTTCTTTCTGAGCTAGGCTGCTTGGTTACTTTCTTAGGCTATATCCTGCTCTTCCCAGGACAGGATTAACAACAGTGTGACACTGTTGACATTTGCTTTCCATTATGTCAGGGAACTTTTAAAATGTCATCACTGGGTGACAGTGGCAGACGGAAGAGACTGGATTACTCCGTCCAGCCTATATGAAACCTAATTTTTTGCTAAAAAGAAAACCTCCAAGCATTACGTGGACTTGACGGTGATTACTAAGGACCGTCTTGTCGATCTTCCTGGATACTGTACTATCTTTAGGTTATCTTGAGATGATTTCAGGACGTAGCGTCCCCGTGGCCCGGTCCTCGACCAGGCCTCCTTTTTGTTACTCACCCCCAGGAAGCAGCCCGTAGCAGCTGTATAACTCCTAGGTATCTATTTACTGCTAGGTGAACAGGTGCATCAGGGTAAAAGAAATCTGCCCATTTGTTTCCGCCTCCACTGGGGATCGAATCCAGAACCTCAGGACTTAGAATCTGATTGCGCTGTCCTCTTGGCTGTCAAGCCCCTACCCCAGACAACCACCAGGTGTCAACACCCTACATGTTAACACTTTCTGCGGATGAGGACTCCTCCTGGCATCCTGTTTCGCCTACCCGCTCCCGCATGGTGGACATAAATTTATGTCCTCTTTTAAAATATTTGTATAAAATTCAATTTTTATCCGATTTACTTTAGGTTTGTTTCAACCTGCACGCCATGAGGCTCTCTTTCTCACCAATAGGCTGCATGGTACAATAAGTTCATGAAAGGTTCACAAACATAACAAAAGTAAAAACATTTCGTGTGTGTTTGACTCTCACTGATATGTTCCAGCTTTGTTTTATATTTGGCGCTATTCTATCTTACGCTTTGTTGATCTTTTTACCTACGGGCTCATAGAACATTCTATTGGGAACACATTGACACAAAAATGAATGACGTACATAGAATAATAATGTCATGAGAGTGAAATAAGTATAAACTTTCAAAACGCCGTGTGTCGTCCCGTCACCGATACCGGGTAACAATTTCACCACTTCCCACACTCTTGCGGGCGGGCCGCAATCATTATTCTACGCTTATATTCATATCACCGTGTTGGGAATTTCATTGCGAGTCCATTGATACCAAAAATTAACGCTGTACGACAAGTGTGGAGGTGATAACAATCCCAAGAGTAAAAACATTTTGTTGCTGTTGGGTGCTCACGGCGAGTCATCCTCGTAGTTATTTATTTGGTGCTGGTATCCCTATACGTTTCGTGACTTTTTTTACTGATGTTCTTCTAGAGAATTTTATTGCGAACACGTTGGCACCAAAATGAAATACGTAGCTCGAGAACTAAGGTCAGGAGAGTAAAAAGCGTACATGTATACACATTTTTGTTTTTACGCTTACGCGGCAAAACGCCGTGAACACATACCACTTTTTTTTTTACCTTCGCCGGGATACTGAAAGTTTTAAGAGAGTTAGAGAGAGCAACCATCTTCACATTTAGACTGGCTCTCTCCTATTATCCTGATCCCCATTTTTCAGATTCTTAGATTATTGTAACGTAATATGTCCAGTTCTGCTAATCCCTATTATCTGTGAAATCACATTGCAATTTGGGGGCATAGAACACTTATTTATACCAAATAACACAAATTTCATTAATTTCCTACATATTCTTTTGCATTTTCCTATTAAAATATAATTTTAAAATATAAAAAAATATAAAAAAATTAAAATATAATTTTAAAGTATAATTATAGCACATGTACTGGTATCTGTTAACAATTAATACCAAAACCACCAAAATATCCATAAAATTATGGCATACTAAATTTCCTGGGAGGGGGGGGGAGGACCTTTCAGTAGGTCCCCGTAGCTAGGCAGTGGTCAAGCCATGCCTTAGGTAGCTGCAAAAGACCTCCGATACCCCAAAAACTCCGAGATCCCAATTGGGAGCCAGAACCAGAATCTGGCCCTCTTTTGTGGCGAGGGGAGCTTGGAGCTCAGGATCTACTGAACACCAAGACAAATCCCCATGAGAAAGCTTAAACAGCAATTCAAGCAACTGCATGAAACAAATTCATAAATCAGAAAAATACTACCAGGTCATACCCATGGAAGAAGTTGGTAAAAGGTGGTGGTCCTGGGCGGGAGGGATGTCAGCAGCCTCGTCTTTCAGTGTACTGTATTGCTTGCATTTAAGAAAGTGGTTGTTGAAGCAAATTCAATCCACAATTTTAAGAAAAATATGATAAAAATGTTAATCTTGAGAGAGAATTAATGCACCAGGTACAAATGGGTGGTAATAAAGGTGTGACAGGCATTCAGGTGGGTATCTTTGGACATCTACTGAAGGACACATCAAAAGAGGCATTTCATCACATTCAGTACCATTTTATAAAGTTGTCTGCCTCTTGAGTTAGGAAGTGAGTACTGTATTTATTGGTTTTGTACTTCAGGGTTCTGTTTGTTCAAATTCTGTAATATATTGCTGTCATGCAAGTGGAGAGTTGATATACCTGGTATTCAAAATTTCTTCCAGGCGTGTATGGCATGATGGTAGGATGATGACAAACCCCTCTGAATTGGCTAAGCCTCTTGGCAAAGGAGTGAAAACTACACATCGACTTCGAGTTTTGAATAAAGTTTTACGGGATAAAATCACTGATGTAATGTCTACAGGGAAAGTGTCAGATGAGTTGTGTGGTGTTAGTCTTGAAGTGTCTGAGGTTTGTATCCACCATTAATATTGTCTGCATACATTGCAATTATCTAGAATATATGGTCATATGCTTTACAAATTTAATTTCTTATAATTTTTCAATATATTATAGTAATTCATCTTTTATAACAATTTGTAGTATTTTATTAGAGTAAATTATAGTTTCTGGGGGAGCCCCGTCGGCTCCCCGGAGCTATCCCAGGCTGATATGCTAATGTCAGACTTTGGCATCAGTCATGTGTATGGAGTTCTTAGGCCTACCGGGGACCACGGCCAGAACCGGGCCCCCTCAGAGAGGCAAGGGGAGCAATGGCCTATAGAAGCCCCCGTGTAGTTGGAAGCATTCTATGTCTGCCATCGACCGGAACAGGCACCCAGAAAGGTAAGCGCCCCAAAACAAACCCTATTCTGGTTAAAAAATTGCTACCTAATACCGAACTAGTGGATAGAACTCCCCAACCGAAAACAAGCAAATTAGTGTGACGTCACACACTGCCGCGCCGCTGTCTGCGCAGCTCCCCCCTCCCCGGGAGGGGGAAGGGGGAGCCCCAGACCCCCCGCGCCGGCTACCCACACCTCAGTTCTTGAGGCTGATGCTATAGGCGATGGTCGTGTGCTCTGGCTCCGGTGTCGCTACTGCACTGTGCTTTGAGTGTGGTGTTAGTTTTGTGGGTGCGAGAGCCAGGAGTTATCTTCAGTACTCGGGCTGCATGCGCCTAGGGCTGCCTTCCCTAGGTGCCCTGTAAGTACTGCCCTTGGGGCTTGGGGCCACCTTCCACAGGCTCCTCGGGGTCTGCCTCTGCTGGTCCGTTTTACCTTTCGGTTTTTCGGCCGCCTGTTTGGGCTCTTGGGTGTTCTGTTCTCCCTTGTTACCGGCAGGTAAGAGGCAGTTTGCACTGGTAGGGGCGCAGGGTGCTGCTCAGCTTGTAATTCCCGACATCGCGGCCGGCTCTGTTCCTTGGGGTTCGCTGTCCTCTTGCGGGGTTTGTTTTTCTTTTTGTTTTTGCCTGGTGGGGGGTTCTGTCATTTTATTCAGTTTGTTTTTGCCCTTCCACTGTTCTCCTCGGTGGCGCCCCCTGCTAGGTCCCCGTGAGTGTACACGTCCCTGGGGTTCAGCTTTAGAAGTTTGCTTGGTAGTTTTGGGCGCCGGTTTGCTGCACCCTGCCTGGGACTACCTGAGCGCGAGTCCTCTTAAAGTAAACGCTCAGGACCCTGGGAATCCCCTAGGGGGCGCGTGGGTCCGATGGATGTGACCCCGGAGTCCCCACTCGCTGTGTGCGAGTTTGAGGGTTGCTCGGTCCCCTTGTCTCAGGGTGACCCTCATTGTTTTTGCCTCTGCCACGCTGCCTGTTGGGTCGGTGATACTTTCGACCCTGAGTCCTGTGAGTGTTGCTGCTTGCTTGTGACTCAATTTACCCAATCCTCTGATGATTCTATTCGGGTACAGGCGGCACGTGCGTTGCAGTCTAGGTTTCGTCTGTTGCAACGCGCTCGGTTGGTTGCTTCCCCGGATGCCCCGGGGCTGCCCCGCTTTGCTTTTCGAGACCCGGACTTGGGGGTGGGGGTCGCTTCGATCCTGGTTCAGTCCGCACCTCCTCGTCCTTCCCCTTCTGTTCGTTCTGGTCCCCCGCCCCTGCTTCCGGCCCCGAAGCGTCTGAGGGTTTTCGGGGTCGGAGCAGGGGTTACTTGATCTCGAGACTCGTGCAGCTTCGGGGGTTGCCCCTTCCGGGGGGGCGGCAGAGGCATTCTAGTCTTGTCTCCCGGCCGAAGCTTCAGGGTCTGACCAGTGGGCCCCCCTTCCTCCAGCTTTTCCGGCTGCTCCGTCCTTGTCTTGTGGGGTCGGGGCTTGGGGAGAGGACTCGGCCTCGGGTCCTGTGGTGACGGACCTCGAGGCTGGGGAGGGGCTGACTTGGGGGCCTTGGGCCCCGCTGGACCCCGCCTGGGTTTTTCTTCCCACTGAGCGGGGCTTATTGTTACAAGGAGTGGGGTTTTCTTTCCCCCCCTCTGCGTACGAGTTGGATTTGGTGTCGGCCCCTCCCCGGGTACGGTTCCGTGTTCCCCCGGGTACGTCGGTTCCGTCCTTCCGGAGGTTTTCGGCTTATCGCATCCAACCTGGTGTGGTGCGAGCGGCCTTTGCAGCTTACCTCCTGCGTGACCCGGATTATGCCTCGGAAATGGATCCGTCCACAGTTCAGGTTTGGGACTTCGTTCCCTTTCTGGCTCCGTTACGAGGTTCCGGAGTCATCCTGGCTAGCAGACTGCCCCTTGTTTGGTCTGGATTCCTGGCATTCCTTCTGTCGTTCCCGCACGCTGGAGTGGCGGGAAGCTTCCACGGTGCTTCAGGTTTTCCTGGGGGGTGAACTTGAGTACCTGAATGAGTGCTTGTTTGCCCCTGCCCTTCCCCGCGATGTGGGCGTTATTCAGCTCCATGTGCAGGTTCCCTCCCTTTCGGCGGCGCTCGTGGCGGAGGACTTGCGCGCTCGGGGCCTTTTGTGTTCGGCCTTGCGGTTCTTTTCCCTCCTGGAGCTGTCTTCGGATTGGCTCGTGGAGGATGTGGGGACGCTTGGGTCCGTCCCGGGGTCCGGCACCTTGTCCTCGGCTGCGCGTTCGTCGGCTGCCTTGTTGAAGCTGTTCACGCCGATTTTGCGGGATGCGGTTTCCCTGTTCTATGCTTCCCGTCATCGCGTGTCGGCAGGCGGTGCTGGGTTCCTCCGTGGAATCTGCTTGGGCTCTGGCTCTTAGGCGTTCTTCACCTTTTTGTCCTCTCCTGTTTGGGGAGTCGGCCGTGGCGCAGTTTATTCAGGCTGCGTCGGCGGCTTGTCGTCCGATGTCGGACTTGTTGGTTTTCCGGGGGTCCCGGGGTGGGTCTTCCCGGAAAGGTCGTGCCAGGGCTCGGGGTTCCTCTCGTCGTGGTAGGCCTCTGGTGTCAGGTTTGGGGTTGGCTCCTCCTGCGGACCCTCCCTCGTCTGGTCGGCGCGGTGTTCGCGCTGTGCGGGGTTCTGGGTCTCGTAAGGGTCGCCGGCCCTTTCGCGGTTTGCCCCTTTGACGGGGCGATGGGGGGGCGGCTTGCGTTGTTCGCCCGCGCCTGGTCCCACGATTCGTGGGCCTTTCGGGTCGTGTCTTGCGGCCTGCGGTGGCGTTGGGTGGCCCCTCCCCCCCTTTGGGGGTCGGGGCTGGCGGGGCAGGCTTCTTCCCCTGCGCTCTGTCGAGTCGTCTTGGAGTGGGTACGCTTGGGCGTCGTCGAAACGACGTCGTCCCTCAGATGGGTTTCCCGTCTGTTTCCGGTTCCGAAACGGGACTGCGCGGACCTGCGGTTCATTCTGGACTTGTCCCGTCTGAACCCCTGGGTTCATTGCCCCTCCTTTCGGATGACTACGCTGTCTCAGGTTCGGCTCCTCTTGGAGCCGGGTGCTTGGATGGTGTCCCTGGACCTCCGGGACGCTTATTGGCATGTCCCGATTCATCCGCGGTTCAGGGACTGGCTCGGTTTTGTAGTGGGGCGTCTGAGTTACCCGCTTTCGTTGTCTCCCGTTCGGGTTGAACCTGGCACCTCGCGTGTTCACACGCCTTACACGGGTTGTGGTGGCTCGTTTGCGTCTCCTAGGTGTTCGGGTGTTGGCCTACCTCGACGACTGGCTGGTTTGGGCTCCCAGCCAGTCAGCTTGCTTGCTAGCCAGGGGATTTGGTTCTTTCCCAGCTCGCCGGGTTCGGGTTCTTGGTGAACTGGAGGAAGTCCCATCTGGTTCCCTCTCAGGTTCAGACTTGGCTGGGTCTCGTGTGGGACTCTCGGACCGCCTCCTTGTCTCTCCCTCCGGAGTCTCTCCTGCGGCTGCGGTCCCGCCTTCGTCTGTTTCTGGAGGGCCCTCGGGTCACCCGGCGGTTGCTCGAGGGGCTGTGCGGGAGCCTGAACTTCGCGATGGTGGTCTACCCGCCGGGTCGGGTTTGGCTTCGACGGCTGTTCTGGTTCCTTCGGGGTTCCCCCTTCCGCCTCTCTCGCGATCGCAGAGTTCGACCCCCGGGGACTTGCGTCGGTTGCTGCGTCACCGGCTTCCTCTTCGGGTTTTTCGGGGTTCAGTGCCTTGGCGCCTACCCGAGCCCTCGCTCGATGTGTACACGGATGCGTCGTCTCTCGGCTGGGGTTTTTGTGACCAGTGCTCACCAGGCCGGCCAGGGGCGTTGGGATCCGTCCTTCCGTCGAGCTCACAGTACGGTGCGGGAGTTCGCGGCAGTGTGGTTTGCTCTGGGGAGGATTCGGGTGGCCCGCGGATCGACGATTCGGCTCCATTCGGACTGCTCTCCGGTGGTTCATTGCCTGAACCGCGGGGGTTCGATGCGGTCCTTGTCTCTTTGGGGTTGGTCCGCTTCGGGTGACTCGTCTGCTGAGTTCTCGGGGTTTGGCTCTCCTGGCGGTTCACGTACGGGGGCGTGTCCAACGTCTTGGCCGACGCCCTGTCTCGCTTCGTTCCCCTCTCCACGGAGTGGACGGTCGACGACGAGTCCTTCCGTTGGCTTTGCCAGACGTTCGGGCGCCCCGAGGTGGACCTCTTCGCGTCGGCGTGGTCGCGGCGTCTTCCCGTTTATGCGGCGCCCTTCCCGATTGCGAGGCCGTCGGGGTCGATGCCTTTCGGCTCGACTGGTCGAGGTGGGGGTTCCTGTACCTCTTCCCCCAGTTCGGCTGTTGCTCCAGGTCCTGACTCGCTTAGAGACTTACCGGGGGAGAGTTGTCCTTCTGGCCCCTTGGTGGCCGGCCCAGCCTTGGTTTCAGGCGCTGGTTGCTCGGTGTCCGAACCCGAGGGTTTTTCCCGCGGCTCCGCCTCTTTCAGCAGATCGGGCCGGTACGTCACGTAGCTGGTTCGATCTTCTCCTCGAGTCTTCGCGTATGGTTTTTTTTTTTGACTCGAGTCTATCATCATCTCTATGGTGATCAGGTGGCCTCCTTGTTGGTGTCCCACCTGAGGGCTTCTTCTCGGCGGCAGTATGAAGTTTCCTGGCGGTCCTAACGTTTCTTTTTGCGTCTTCGTCGTGTTAGCTCCTTGTCTGTTCGGGTGGTCTTGTCCTTCCTCTCGTGGTTGTTTCAGGACCGTCATCTTATGCCTAACACTGTCGCTTCGTATCGTGCGGCGCTGGCGGAGCCGCTTCAGCTTGCTTTCGGTATCGATGTTACGTCTGCGCCGTTTCACAAGCTGTCTCGTGCATTGTTTCACCTCCGGCCTGCTCATGCGTCGCCTGAGCCGTCCTGGTCTTTGGACAGAGTGCTCTCTTTCCTTTCATCTCCTCGTTTCGTTGTGGCCCCTTCGGTCCAGGATTGTTTTTCCAAGGCACTTTTCTTGTTGGCTTTGGCCTCTGGGGGTCGGGTAGGGGAGCTTCATGCTCTCCTCCGGCGCAGGGGTTTCTGCTCTTTTGGTCGTGGTGATAGTTTTGTTCGTTTGCAGCCGTCTCCTTCTTTTCTGGCGAAGAATGAGACTGCTGCGTTCCGGAGGGGTCCATGGGTGGTTGATGCTTGGTTGGTCAGGCCGGGGGTGCATCATGTTTTGTGTCCGGTTGCGGCGCTTCGCCGTTATTTGCGCGCCACAGCTTCTGTGTCCGGGGACGCGCTGTGGGTTGATCCGGTTTCCCTTCTTCCCTGTTCGCGGGTTCGGGTCTCTCAGGTCGTCCGCAGGGTTATTAGGTCTAGCCAGCCTGCGGTCTATCCCCGTGCCCATGACGTTCGTAAGTTCGCGGCTCTTGCTGCCGTCTTTGGGAATATGTCTTGGTCTGATATTCCGGGCGCGGGGATTTTGGCGGTCGAACAGGGTCCTGGCTGCTCGTTACCTTGTGAATGTCCCTGGCCCTCGTCGGGCCTGTGTTGCTTTGGGTCGGCGGTTGCAGCCAGTTGTCTCGGCTTCGAGTTGAGGGGTGAGCGACGACCGCCTCCCGGGTAAGTCCCTCTTTTCTGTCTGTGGGTAGTTAGCTCCGGGGAGCCGACGGGGCCCCCCAGAAAAACCAGCGTTGAATGTAATGAAACGCCATTTTCTGGGTGAGTCCCGGAGGCTCCCGGCATCCCTCCCTCCCTCCGGTCGGCGGTTGTTTTCGCGTTTTTTGACATCCAGCCTCAAGAACTGAGGTGTGGGTAGCCGGCGCGGGGGGTCTGGGGCTCCCCCTTCCCCCTCCCGGGGAGGGGGGAGCTGCGCAGACAGCGGCGCGGCAGGTGTGTGACGTCACACTAATTTGCTTGTTTTCGGTTGGGGAGTTCTATCCACTAGTTCGGTATTAGGTAGCAATTTTTAACCAGAATAGGGGTTTGTTTGGGGCGCTTACCTTTCTGGGTGCCTGTTCCGGTCGATGGCAGACATAGAATGCTTCCAACTACACGGGGGGCTTCTATAGGCCATTGCTCCCCTTGCCTCTCTGAGGGGGCCCGGTTCTGGCCGTGGTCCCCGGTAGGCCTAAGAACTCCATACACATGACTGATGCCAAAGTCTGACATTAGCATATCAGCCTGGGATAGCTCCGGGGAGCCTCCGGGACTCGCCCAGAAAATGGCGTTTCATTACATTCAACGCTGGTTTTTTGATAAGGTACACTTTTTCACAACATTTTCAAAGAGCTGATTTGATAACCCAAACTTACTAGTAATCTTAATTCATGTTCAAGTCTTGAGTCTGCCTCTTGAGTTAGGAAGTGAGTACTGTATTTATTGGTTTTGTGCTTCAGGGTTCTGTTTGTTCAAATTCTGTAATATATTGCTGTCATGCAAGTGGAGAGTTGATATACCTGGTATTCAAAATTTCTTTTGAATACCTTTTAATCTGAACAGAAATTTGAGTTGCTGAAATTTCTGCCAAATGAGAAACCTGAATAGTTGTGGCACACTGCGGATTTGAATGTTTGTTTTACAACTTTTGGAGCAGGACTCTTTCCATCTCTGTCAGGTCATTGCAAGAGTGGGTGGCTTCTGGCACGGTTGAGGCAACTGCATCTCTTTGCTGAGTGTCTCGCCTATTCACAGTCCCTGAGTGGGACTTGGTGGGGCTCCAATTCATCCTCAATCTTCCAGGGTACAGTATTCACCACCTGCCGCACTTTCCGCATGACTCACTTTAGTATGTCCCCATACATCTGGAGTTAGGAGAGTGGTTACGTTTTGACATAGGACATGAGGCTTACCACCCCAGTGTCCTTCTCTTCAACTTGAATCTGGCTCCCCCATAGTTTAACCAGAGTGGCTTAGGTCGTGGTGGCTCATCTTTGTTGTTGGGGGTTCAAGTTCTGCCTACCTTTACAACTAGCTGATTTGGGCCCCTAGTCAACCAACATGTCTGCTAGCCCTCGATCTGGCTAGCCAGGTTTTCTCTTCACAAAGTTGACATATGATGTATTCGACATTTGAGTTTTGAGAAAGCTGCCAGATACGTCTGTATCCCAGGCATAATCTGGCCACTATGACATTACATTGCCGAGTTCCTGCTCTGTTAGTTCCATATTAAATGTCTCCATTTGGTATTCATCATAATATTTACAGCTTTCGGGTCTTTTTGAATTTGTTAGGTCAATAAAATGTTCATTGGGTATTTGTTTTAGTCTGATCCATCAATACAAGGTCTCTTTGTCACCCTTGTATCCAGTAGCAATGAGACTCTCTGGTACCTGGTGTTGACCATTAACAACCAAAGCATAAACATAGGGAGGCTACTGAGGCTGATGCCAGAAAGGGACATTTCATTATACTGAACTCTATTTTAGTTTATTTAATAATACAAGACTTATTAGTATTTAAAGTATATATAATTCTTTTTTATTTTAACAGGTGAAAGTATTACCAGACTTCTTGGGCATCAATGTGCATTGGATGTGCACAGGTACAGGTGAGGATAGACAAATAGAAGAGGTGCTGATGAGAAATGCCAAAGCGATTCGCCATGAAATAAGTCAAATGCGTGTTATTGGGCACGTACCTCCCATCACTTTTGTGAAAGGTGAGGACTGACTGATTTCACTTTAATCTTTTATATGCAATTAAATTATCATTTATGTGGCATGAAATAATTGTATCCATCAGTACAACTAATTCATGCCACAGTAAGCTTGTGTGATTGATACATAATGAATAATGACTACAGTTTTAACAAGAACTCTTTGTGTATGCTGTTTGTACACACACATTAATTGTTTGAATAATAAACATTTCTGTGCTGCCACATTTAACTGCTCCCTAAAGTAAAACCTGTGTTCTTGTATAGGATCATACAGAGTCAGGCATTATAAGATCATCCAGAGTCAGGCAATATAATATATTGACACATACCACAGGGAACTTTACAAATGTCCCTACATGACTGTTATAGATGCTAGGGAGGCTCTGAATAATAAAAATTCCAGTTCAGATTGAGCTGAATTGGCATCACAAGTGACTGTCAAAAGAGAGCTTTAACTAAGTACTAGTTGGCCTGCCTGGTTATTTTCATGTACACCTTTGGGTTCCTTGACATGAGCCACCTTATGTGCTACCTGACACTTGTCCCATGTATAACTGGCATACTGAAATGGGAATTTTCTGTTAACTTTTACTTGTCTGCATCCTTTACACTTTTCTGGTACACAGTGGGCTATGCTTACACTGGATATTTACTAGTCTTTGAATGTTTGTAGTACTCTCTGAGGAGAGTGCCTTCGGCTCCCCGGAGCTATACCAGGCTGATGTGTATATATTAGACCGTGGCAATGGTCAATCGATGGAGTTCTAGCCTACCGGGGACCACGAACCAGAACCTGGGCCCCTCAGAGAGGCATGAGGAGCAATTTCCTATAGACGCCCCCATGTAGTTGGAAGCAGTGTATGTCCATCAGTCTATGGAAGCAGTCCATCTACCAGGTCAGGCACCCAGAAAGGTAGGAATCCCAAACAAACTACAGCTGACTAGAAATTGCAAACCATAAGCCGAATGAGCAAGTAGAACTCTCCAATCAGAAAACAAGCAAACAAGTATCACATCACCACAGCCACCGTGTCACTGTCTGTGCAGCTCCCTCCTCCCCGGGAGGGTGAGGAGGGAGCCCCAGACCTCCCGTGCCCCAGTTCTGAGGCTGTGGTGTTGAGTGGCAGTCGATAGACTCTGGCTCCATCCTTAGAGCAGTGTTATGCTTTACGGCGTTCCTCTGTTGTGTGTGCGAGCCAGGAGTAATTCAAGAAGTACAGTGTACTGGGGCTGCATATGCCTAGGGTCACCTTCCATAGGTGCCCTGTAAATACTGCCTTGCAATTTGGGGTTACCTTCCACAAACTGTTCGGGGACTACCTCCGCAGGGTTCTTTTGCTGCTCGGTGATTGCCCGCCATTGGGGTTAGCTGAAATTTTTTCCCTACCATTGTTTGGCCAAGGGTAGGAGGTAGTATTGTCGCTGGCTGGGGCACAAGGTACTGTGGTGCTGTCTTATAATATGCATACCAGCCAGTTCTGTTCCTCCTGGAGATGTTGTGCTTTTGTGGGGGTGTTTCTTTTCTTTTAATTTATTTTACTTGGTGGGGGTCTGCCTGGTGTGGCTGTAGGACCACTTGTATTATTTTGGTGGCCTTCTGCTAGGTCCTTGTGATTGCACATATCACAAGGATTCAGCTTCTGTTCGTTTGTTTGGTAGTTCTGGGATAACTGGTTAGCAGTACCTTGCCTGGGCTTCCCTTAGCAGTCAGCCTAAGGGCCCTGGAAACCCCCATTGGGGCTCATTGGTCCAACGGATGCATCCTCCGAGTCTCGTCTCGCTTTGTGCGAGTTTGAAGGTTGCTCTGTCCCCTTGTCTCAGGGTGACACTCACCGTTTTTTGCCTCCGCTATGTTGCCTGTTGGGTCAATGACACAGTTGACTCAGAGTCCTGTGAGTGGTGTTCCTTGCTTGTACTCCAGTTCACTCAATCCTGTGATGCTGATGTTCAGGTGCAGGCAGCTTCTGTGTTGTATGCGAGGTTTAAGTTGCTGCAATGTGCTAGGTTGGTGTCTTTCTGGATGGGAAAGGGCAGACTGCCCTTTCATTTCGTTGGGGGCGTGACATGTGTTCTGTCAAAACCCGCATGCTTGAGTGGTGGGAGTTGACTAAATAAGGTTTAGTCAGACCTTTTAAATAAAGTCCTTCAGGTTTTCCTGGGGGTCGAGTTGGAGTACCTCAATGTGTACTTGTTTGCCCCTGTGCTTCCTCGCGATATTGACCAGGTGCAGCTTCACGTGCAGGTTCCCTCCTTTTCGGCGTCTCTGGTCGCTGAGGATTTGTGCACCCATGGGCATCTGGCTTCGGTCTTGCGCTTCGTTTTCCTGTTGGTGCTGTCTTCGGACTGGCTTGAGGAGGATGTGGAGGAAGCTGGGTTCCAGGCCAGCATCCAATGTACTAGCCTCGGCTGCCTTATTGAAGTTGTTTGCGCGATTCTGAAGGAAGCGGTGTTTTGGTTCTTTGCTTCTAGCCTCGCGTACCAACAGGCGGTGCTCGTCCACTTTTTGGAATCTGCTTGGGCCCTGGTTCTTAGATTTTTGTCCCTGTTTTGTCTGTTGCTGTTTGCAGAATCTGCAGTGGTGCATTTTCTGCAGGCACCTTCATCTAGTTGCTGCCCTATGCTGACTTGTTGGTTCTCCAGGGGGCCATGGGGATCCTGCTCAGAAGGGTCGTGCCATGGCTCGGGATTCCTTTGGTTGTTGTAAGCCAGTGGTGCCAGATTTGGGGCTGGCCCTGGCCCCTTCTCCAGAGGGGGAGGGACCAGGGAGGGGAATGGCCTGTCCCGTTTCATTCTCCTGTCCACGGAATGGATGGTCGATGCCGACTCGTTCCGTTGCCTCTGCTGGACTTTCGGGTGCCTGGAGGTGGACCTCTTTTGTGTCAGCCTACTCGAGGTGTCTTCCGGTGTATATGCGGCGCCCTTTCCCGACTGCGAGGCTGCCGAGGTTGATGCCTTTAGGCTGGACTGGTCGAAATGGGATTACCCTGTACCTCTTCTTCCCGGTTGGGTTGTTGCTCTGGATCCTGGCTCGCTTGGAGACTTACCAGGGGAGAGTAAGGCCCATGTTGGCCCCTTGGTGGCCAGCCCAGCCTTGGTTTCAGGTGCTGCTTGCTCGATGTCCAAACCCGAGGGTCTTCACGCGGCTCCGCCTTTTCCAGCAGATTAGTCCAGTCTGGTGCATGGCTGGTTCAATCTTCTCCGATCTTCACGTCTGGTCTTTTTGATGCGGGTTTATTACAATGTGTATGATGATCAGGTGGCTTCGTTGATGTTGCCCCACCTGCGAGTTTCGTCTTGATGGCAGTATGAAGTTTCCTGGCGGTCCTTTCAGCACTCTTGTCTCTTCGTAGGTTGTCTTTGATTTCTATTCAGGTTGTTTTTTTTTTCTCTCTTGGTTGTTTCAGGACCATCATTTTATGCCGAATACTGTCGGTAATACTGTGTTTTAGTTTTAGTATGACCTGGGCTGACATTCAGGCACAGGGTTTTTGGAGGTCGAACAGGGTCCTAGCCGCACGGTACCTCGTTAAAGTTCCTGGCCTTTCTTGGACTTGTGTAGCCTTGGGTCGCAGGTTGTAGCCAGTTGTCTTGACTTTGAGTTGAGAAGCAAGTGGCTGCCACCTCCTGGTTAAGTCCCTCTTTTCTGGGGGGAGCCCCGTCGGCTCCCCGGAGCTTTACCGGCTGATATGCTAATGTCAGACTTTGGCATCAGTCATGTGTATGGAGTTCTAGGGCCTACCGGGGACCACGGCCAGAACCTGCCCCCTCAGAGAGGTAAGGGGAGCAATGGCCTATAGAAACCCCCGTGTGGTTGGAAGCATTCTATGTCTGCCATCGACCGGGTCAAGCATCCAGAAAGGTAAGCATTCCAAAACAAACCCCTATTCTGGTGAAAATTGCTACCTAAAGCCGAACTAGTGGATAGAACTCTTCAACAGAAAACAAGGAAACTAGTATGACGTCATACGTCACCTCGCCGCTGTCTGCGCAGCTCCCCCCTCCCCGGGAGAGAGAAGGGGGAGCCCCAGACCTCCCACGCCGGCTATCCATCCATCAGTTCTTCGGCTGATGCTATAGGCAACGGTTGTGTGCTCCGGCTCCAGTGGTTGTTTCAGCACTGTACCTAGAGTGTGGTGTCTGTTTTCTAGGTGGTGCGTGAGCCGGGAGTGATTCTCCAGTACTCGGGCTGCATGCGCCTAGGGTTCCCTTCCCTAGGTGCCCTGTAAGTACTGCCCTTGGGGCTTGGGGCCACTTTCCACAAGTTCCTTGGGTCCTGCCCCTGCTTGGCCGTTTACTGCTTGGTTTTCGGCCGCTCTTTGTGTGCTCGGGTGTTCTGTCTCCCTTGTTCGCCTTAGAGTAAGGGGCAGTTTTTGCACTGGTGGGGCGCAGGGTACTGTGCAGCTTGTCTTTACCAATCATAGCGGCCGGCTCTGTTTCCGCTTGGGTACGCTGTCCTCTTGCGGGGTTTTCTTTTTCTTTTGTTTATCTACCTGGTTGGGTCCTCTGTTTTCGTTCTTGCCCCTTGTGTTCCTTGTGTTCTGAGTATTTTCTGGTGGTACCCCCTGCTAGGTCCCCGTGAGTGTACACGTCCCGAGGGTTCAGCTCTTAGAAAGTTGTTTGGTAGCTTTGGGTGCCGGTTAGCAGTACCCTGCCTGGGATTACCTGAGCGCGAGTCCTCTTATAGTAAACGCTCGGGACCCTGGGAAACCCCTGGGGGCGCGCGGGTCCGATGGATGTGACCCCAGAGTCCCCCCCCTCGCTTCCAGCGAGTTCGAGGGTTGCTCTCACCCTTTGTCTCTGGGTGACTCTGTTTTGCCTCCGTCTGCTGCCTGTGGGGTCGGTGACACCTTCGACCCGGAGTCCTGCGAGTTTGGTTGCTCGTTGTGGCTCGGTTACCCAGTTGTGCTAACAAAGCGGGTGCGGGCAGCAGGGGCATTGCACTTGAGCCTTGGTGGTGGCAACGTTCTCGTGGTTTCCTCCCCGGGAGCCCCGGGGCTGCCCCGTTGTAGTTCGTTTTGGGACTTGGGGGTGTTGGTTGCTTCGGTTCCATCCACACCCCCTTGTCTTTTCCCTGGATCACCCTTCCTGCCTGCATCCGGTTCCTTACCGTCTGTAGGTTCGGGGCGGGGTTTTTGGTGTTGAGACTCGGGCAGTCTCAGGGAAATTCCCCTTCCAGGGTAGTGACGGGGGCATTTGAGCCTGTTCCTCCAGCCGTGTTGTATGAGTCTGCCAGTGGGCTCCCTTCCTTAGTGTTTTCACGGCTGCCCCGGTTTTCTGGTATGGCCGGGGCTTTGGGGGAACGGCTCGGCCCCGGGGCCTGTCGTGTAGGTTCCCGGGGCTGGGGAGGGGCTGACTTGGGGGGGGGCCTTGGCCCCGTTGGACCCTGTGGGGGTTTTTATCCCCCTCTAGGTGGGGCTTGTGGTTACGCGGAGTGGGGTCTTTCCTCCCCACTCGCTGTACGTGCTGTTGGGCGTCGGCCCCTCCCCGGGCTCGGTTCCTTGGCCTTTGAGTCGGTTGGTTCCGTCCTGTGGGTGGAAGTTTCCTCCCACCCCTTTGGGACGGTGTTTTCGTCATATTTCCCCGTTCGATGGGGTTCTGCGTGACTTCTGATCTCGGGTGCGCCTGCGCCTTCGTGTGCCTTCGGGACTAGTGTTGGCTTCTGTGTTCTCGAGGGTACGGGATGGTTTTTCGCTACTTCCCGGATTATTGGAATGTCTGTCGACTCCTCGTCCTTGTCGCCCTGTTGGGCTACTTGTCGCCCTGTTGGGCTACTTGTCGCCCTGTTGGGCTACTTGTCGCCCTGTTGGGCTACTTGTCGCCCTGTTGGGCTACTTGACGCCCGGTTGGGCTGCTTGACGCCCGGTTGGGCTGCTTGTCGCCCGGTTGGGTTCCTTTTTGGGCTCTTTGCTTCTTTGGCCGGTTTTATTGTTCCTGCTTCCTCTTTTGGCTACTTTTCTCGTGCAGTAGTCCTGGCTGGCGCCTTCCCGCAGAGAGGGTGTGCGGTTCGGCCAGCGTGTTATACGCCGTGGAGTTGGTTTTGGTCTGGGCGGTGTTTCAGTGCTGGTGTTTTGCGCCCTTTTTGCTACAGTGCTTCGCCTCTCGTTCTTCTCCCTGGCTGCGGTATGTGCCCCTTCGCGCCGGGGGTGTCCTGGTTCCCAGTTGTGGGGAGGACACCGCGGTTTTCCCTGTGTCATGGGTGTGAACTGCCTCCTTCGCCTCTGCCTGCTCTCCTGCGGGTCCGGCAGGGTCCGGCTCTGGCGTCTTCACCTGGCGGTGCTCCCAGGTTCTTCTGGGCACGGTTAAGTCGTGTCAAGTTCGTGCCACCGTTCGCCAGGCGAGTTTCTGCGGTCTGGCGTCTTTTGGCCGGACGCTGGATGCGGAGTTGTTTATATACCTGTCTTTATTTAGGTATATTTTGTAAGACTGAGACCGTTCGCACACCAGTGACTGTCCCTTTTTCAACCCTTCCTGTCCCCCTCATGTGCATGTCCAACCCATGCTGGAGTCATTCAGGGGACCCTCCTTTTTTTTTAATGTTGTGAGGTGTGGGTTGTAGGGTTGGTTCTGTACTCACCTGGTAAGGCTCCTGGCTGTGCTTGCAGGATTTGAGCTCTGGCTCTTGGGTCCCGCCTATCTGGTAGAACTTGCGGGATAGTACCAGTGGAGTGCAGTGGTGCTATTGGCACATTTGGGGAACACTGTATTACCATCAGAGGTCTGTGCTTGTTCCACGACCTACTTGCTAGCATAAGCCTCCTTGCTGGTTCGTCCGTGGACTTCCAGGGCACACTAGCCTGTTTTCGTATGGCAGTTCCGGCTCGTCCTGGTTGTGGGGGTATGTGGGCCGGTGGACTGCTCCTAGCAGCTGCCTGGTGGGCCACCCTCTGGCCGGTCTAGCCTGGCCTTGGGCCGGGCTTGAGGTGTGAATTGAGCTCCCAGTACCTCATCCAGCAGGTATCGAGCGGGGTTTCTCCGCCGTCGGTCGCTTGGTGCAGGTTTCTGGGCCTGCGGGGTTTTGTCGTGTCTGTTGGCCCTGTCTGGGGTCTGCCTGCTCCGTTCTCTGCCTTTGCAGAAGAGAGTTGCTACGTTACATGTTGCATGTTGCAGTGGTGCCTGTTGCTGCTGCTGCACGTGTGCATTGGTACCGTGTTTCACGGTGGCGTGTCCTTGTTCCTGTGTCCGGTTGTGGAGTGGCGCTTTGCTGCCGTTTTGTGCCTGGGGATTGCGTGGGTTTTTTTTTTGTCCCTGCCTGATTGTCCACCCCTGGTTGTTATCCTGGGGTTTTTGTGCTTCTGCTCTTTCTTCCTGCCTCCTCTGCAGCAGGTGTGTTCTGCATGTGTTCATAGGCGTTTGTCCGCCTGTGTCCTGTGATGTGCTTCTTTGTCTCAGTCTATTGCAGTTGTTTGTACCCCTTGGTTCGGGTACTGTTCTGGCAGCGACCTTTCCGCCTTCTTTGGTTTCCTAGCTTGCCCTGCCGGTTGTTTTTTTTGGGGTCTTGCGATGTCTCGCGTCGGACCCGTCGTTTTTGAACTCCTGGCGGGCTTGCATGCTTTGGGGGAGTTTTTTCTGTTCGGCAGACGTTCCATCTCCTTGTGCCGTCTGGGTTTCGGTGGTCACGCCCGAGATCTTCCCGCGGCTCCGCCTTTTCCTGGGCTCGGAGGGGCCTTGTCGGGGCTGCTTATGTTCTGCTTTGCGGTCTCGCCTCCGGTTGGTGGTCGGGTGGCTTCGTGGTAGGTGTCCCACCTGCCTGCTTCTCTTGTCGGCAGTATGGGGTATTTTGGCGGTCCTTCCTTTTCCTGTCCCTTCTTAGGTGGTGGTTAGCTTGGTTTACTCTCGGCTTGGTTTTCTGGTGGGGGTTGGGGGCCGTCGTCTTGCCACATACTGTCGCCTCTTTTCGTGCTGCGCGGGCGGAGCCGCTTCAGCTTGCTTTCGGTCTTGGTGTTGCTTCTGCACCGTTAGTCAGCTGTCTTGTGCGTTGTTTCACCTCCGGCCTGTTCATGCGCCGCTTGCACCATCCTGGTCTCTGGTCAGCGTGCGCTGTCTTCTCCTCGGTTGGTAGTGCCCCTTCGGTTCCGGTGTGTTTTTTCATTGGCTCTTTCCTTTTGGCCTTTGCCTCTGGGGGTCGAGTCGCTGAGTTTTCTTGCTCCTTCGGTTTTAGCGTTTTGGTTGTTCGGTGGCAGCAGTCTCCATCTTTTCTGGCGCGGGGTGGGGCTGCTGCGTTCTGGAGGGGTCCAGGTTTGTTGGTGCTTCGTTGGTCGGGCGGGGGTGTCGTTTTTTGTGTTCAGTGGCGGCCCTCCGCTGTTGTTTGAGTGCCACAGCGTTTGGGTCCGGAGCGCGTTTTGCGTTGATCAGGTTCTGTTCTTCCTGGTTCGCGGGTGATAGTGTCCCGGGTGGTCAGCCGTGTTCTTGCGGCTAAGCTGCCTGTGTTCTTCCCTCATGCCTGTGGCGTTCGTGGCTTCGCTGCTCTTGCTGCCGTCTGGGCGACGTGGCCTTGCGGTCTTTCGGGCATGGTTTTTTGGTGTTTGTGCAGGGGCGTTGCTGCTCGTTGTTCTCGTGTTGTTCCCGGGACTTTTCGGGGCTGTGGCGCCTTGGGTTGGCGTTTGCTGCCGGTTGTCTCGCCTCCTTGGGGGGTGCGTGGTGTCCGCCTCCCGGTTCTGTCCCTTTGACCTTCCTCTGTGGGTAGTTAGCTCCGGGGAGCCGACGAGGCTCCCCCAGAAAACCAGCGTTGAATGTAATGAAACGCCATTTTCTGGGTGAGACCCGGAGGCTCCCGGCAACCCCCTCTCCCTCCGGTCGGCGGTTTTTCGCGTGTTTTGACATCCAGCTTCAGAACTGATGGGTGGATAGCCGGCGTGGGAGGTCTGGGGCTCCCCCTTCCCCCTCCCGGGGAGGGGGGAGCTGTGCAGACAGCGGCGCGGTGACGTATGACGTCATACTAGTTTCCTTGTTTTCTGTTGAAGAGTTCTATCCACTAGTTCGGCTTTAGGTAGCAATTTTCACCAGAATAGGGGTTTGTTTTGGAATGCTTACCTTTCTGGATGCTTGACCCAGTCGATGGCAGACATAGAATGCTTCCAACCACACGGGGGTTTCTATAGGCCATTGCTCCCCTTGCCTCTCTGAGGGGGCCAGGTTCTGGCCGTGGTCCCCGGTAGGCCCTAGGACTCCATACACATGACTGATGCCAAAGTCTGACATTAGCATATCAGCCGGTAAAGCTCCGGGGAGCCTCCGGGTCTCGCCCAGAAAATGGCGTTTCATTACATTCAATGCTGGTTTTTTTGTTTATTTTTGGTTAAGTTGCTCCAGGGGCTGTCCACAGAAAACCAGCATTGAATGTAATAAAATGCCATTTTCTGGACGAGACCTGGAGGCTCCCCAGCATCCCTCCCTCCCTCCAGTCGATGTTTTTTTGTGTTTTTGATATTCAGCCTCTGAACTGGGGTTGGGTCGCCGGCGCTGGAGGTCTGGGGATTCCACCACCGCTTCCTCAAACAGCGGCACGGCGGCTGTGGTGACATCATGCTTGTTTTCCGATTGGGGAGTCCTGCTTGCTCGTTCGTCTTTCAGTGTGCAATTTCTAACCAGCTGTAGTTGGTGTTGGGATTCCTACCTTTCTGGGTACCTGACCTGGTAGATGGCAGACAGGCTGCTTCCAACTACTTGGGGGTCTATAGGCCATTGCTCCTCGTGCCTCTCTGAGGGGGCCAGGTTCTGGCTTGTGGTCCTCTGTAGGCTAGAACTCCATCAATTGACTGTTGCCACAGTCTAATATATACACATCAGCCTGGTATAGCTCCGGGGAGCCTCCAGGTGTCGCCTAGAAAATAGCATTTCATTATATTCAACACTGTTTTTTGGGGACTTGTATTAGTTTAAAGCTAGTTATGTACAGCAGAAGTATAGCTTGTTGAGCCCATACCATTTGATGGTTATCTTAAGATGATTTCGGGGCTTAGTGTCCCCGCGGCCCGGTCCTCGACCAGGCCTCTCCCCCCAGTAAGCAGCCCGTGACAGCTGACTCACTCCCAGGTACTTATTTACTGCTAGGTAACAGGAGCATCAGGGTTGAAAGAAACCCATTGTTTCTCGCCGGCGCCTGGGACTGAACCCGGGACCACAGGATCACGCGTGCAGTGTTCTGTCTGCTCAGCCACCGGCTCCCTTTGGATCAACCACCGGTCTTCTGGATCATAGACTTTGGTAATTTGAATTGTTGTCTATTGGTCATTTTGGCATAACACTTGTGTTACAGGCAAAACTCTCCCTGGTGCAGTATAGAAAAGTGACATATGGAGTATTTTGACCATGACAATCATTCTTTATATATCCTTCAATCCCTTCTTGGGCTCAAGGTGAGTTTGTTCATGTTTTTTCAGTGTCAGAATTAGGTGTCCTTATTTAAACCTACATATCTTGGCATGTACCTTGCAAAGTTACCACTAAACATAGTGTGTGAGCACAAAATTATCAATGCTAATGATTTCTATTTTTGGAGTCTGCAGATTCTTGGCATAATCTTTATTTTTGTTGAGAATTTTCAACCTTTTCTTGTTGCCGCGACCTGTGACTCTCGGCTGTAAAACATGGGCTCTGCTCAGTATTCTGTTCCTGATTTCTCTGTAGATGAAGGTTCAACTTGTATGTTATCAGCATTGTGCTTGGGCTAAGATGTGTCAGTCCTCTGTAATGCTGGTGGATGCTGGGATTAAGGCAGGAGATACTGAACATTCTTTTTCCTTGGAAATTTTAATGAATTTTCCAACCTCTGCAGTTTTTTGGTTCCTCCTCCTATGCATAGGAGGACCCTTCATTGCTTCCTCTGAGGAATGGGGCAGTCTTTCAGAACCACCAATTCCTCCCTATTGTGCCCCAAGGCTAGCTTTGGCTCCTATGTGAGGCTCAGATTTTTCTCATTGATGAGAAAAATTCTCAACAGTGAGAATTCTTCTCATGCTGAGAATGTGCTCAGTTTGAGACAGTGGTTAAGGAACTGTTTTTTTTCTGCATTGGTGGGTATGATGATCTCTCCATAGGTGCTGTCCAAGAGTTAATGATGGTTTCATTTTATGCTGCATTAAAAATGTGCGTTATCTATGACCATAGATGATAGGGCTGATAACCCTTCCATCACCTTAATCTTAGATGTACTAAACAGTAAAGGTGTTCACTAATGTAGGACGGGGAAATTTCATGGCTGCCAAAATCTTCGAATCCCCACATAGCCAGAAACAGAAATATGTGGATTCCACGTGCAGGTGATGAGTCACAATAACGTGGCTGAAGTATGTTGACCAGACCACACACTAGAAGGTGAAGGGACGACGACGTTTCGGTCCGTCCTGGACCATTCTCAAGTCGATTGTGTTGACACAATCGACTTGAGAATGATCCAGGATGGACCGAAACGTTGTCGTCCCTTCACCTTCTAGTGTGTGGTCTGGTTAACATGTGGCTTCCACTCTAATTGCATTAGAATGGTCTAGTTAGAGGATGATACAGAGGTATATGTAACAGAGTTGACAGCTGATTGGAGGTGACTGACTTGGTCTTGAACATGATTAATTAAATTAATTAACTGTATTCCTTGCAGATCGCCGATTTTATAAACTACAAGAAGTAGAAAAGATGCTGTCTGTTGCAGATTTTGGCGAAGATTTTGTGCCAACAGACCCAACACATCACCTAAAGTCAACCCTTGTGCTCAAAACTAATTTGGATAGTAGTCTTAAGGTAAACTCTGCTCACAAAAATTGTTGAAAATGATAATATTGCTTACAAAGGATTTTTTTATTAATTAAATGGCTAAACATCTACTATATCTGTATTTTTGATGCTCATTTTTCTTTTGTGAAATCCCATCTTGAATTGGGTGATTTCAGGTTGAATTTTCTTTAGATATTTCAAGTACTGTACCTGTAAGTGTTGAAGACTATTGAAAAACCCACAGCTTATAAAGAATAAAATACAGTGTGGTGAATATGTGCCCATAATATATGTATGAATAGACAGACTGATAGGAGGATGGTTATATCAGTGAGCAAGGCATATTTTGTTTATATGAAAGGAAAATGTCCAGGGACTTTCTCTTCTTAAAAAACCATAAAGATTCGGTACATGAAACTAGTTGATAACGTAGCAGATGTGTATGTTGTGCCCCAGGTATCCAACCTGTCCGCATCCTTGTAACGTATCGGAAATTGGAGAAAGGAGGAGGAAAACTCAGTGAAGTGGGAGGAGGTTAAAGATGAGTTGAAGAAAGGGCTAAGGAGAAGGAAGAAGGGAAAAGGGAAAGGAAGGAAGGAAGATGGACTAGGAAAAGAAGGGGGCTGGAGAAGGAAGGAGGAAAAAAGGAAGGGCTGAAGGAAAGAGATAGAAAGTGCTGCCACCATCTATTCAGGTTGTTTATAAGACAAGGAATGGAACTTGTCTGTACCACAATATTATCTGATATTATCAAGCAACAACTGTAAGAATGTAAATCATATAGTCAAGAATCTTTAAGTCATAATCTTTAGCATGTAAACTTCAGAGTACTCTCCACTCTAGCTTTCACTGTATCAAGAGACATGAATCTAAGATCTAGGGATCAGAATTAAAGACACTTTAAAAGTAAGCTAATCAATTAGATATTTATTATTATTTATTCACTCATCTGGATGTCAGAACTAAACCACTTGATGTTCAAATGTCAACATGAATTCAGAATTTGAGTCGCCACACAAGAATTTGAGAGCAACTACGGCTGACTGCTCATGAAAATCACACAACATATAACTTTGGAAAACACCAAATACATCCACCTTCTCAGTCAACTCACCCAAGTGTCAATTCCTGCCCTATACCTAGCCATTCCTGCCTTCCACCTAGCCATTCCTGCCTTCCACCTAGCCATTCCTGCCTTCCACCTAGCCATTCCTGCCTTCCACCTAGCCATTCCTGCCTTCCACCTAGCCATTCCTGCCCTCCTCCTAGCCATTCCTGCTCTCCACCTAGCCATTCCTGACCTCCACCTAGCCATTCCTGACCTCCACCTAGCCATTCCTGACCTCCACCTAGCCATTCCTGCCCTCCACCAAGCCAATTCCTGCCCTCCACCTAGCCATTCTTGCCCTCCACCTACCCATTCTTGTATTCCACCTAGCCATTCCTGCCCTCCACCTAGCCATTCCTGCCCTCAATCCTGCCCCTCAACCTAGCCATTCTCGCCCTCAACCTAGCCATTCTCGCCCCTCCACCTAACCATTCTTGCCCTCCACCTAACCATTCTTGCCCTCCACCTAGCCATTCTTGCCCTCCACCTAGCCATTCTTGCCCCTCCACCTAGCATTCCTTGCCCTCCACCTAGCCATTCTTGCCTCCACCTAGCCATTCTTGCCTCCACCTAACCATTCTTGCCCTCCACCTAACCATTCTTGCCCTCCACCTAGCCATTCTTGCCTCCACCAAGCCATTCTTGCCCTCCACCAAAGCCATTCTTGCCCTCCACCTAGCCATTCTTGCCCTCCACCTAGCCATTCTTGCCCTCCACCTAGCCATTCTTGCCCTCCACCTAACCATTCTTGCCCTCCACCTAGCATTCTTGCCCTCCACCTAACCATTCCTGCCCTCCACCAAGCCATTCTTGCCCTCCACCTAGCCATTCTTGCCCTTCACCTAGCCATTCTTGCCCTCCTACCTAGCCATTCTTGCCCTCCACCTAGCCATTCTTGCCCTCCACCTAGCCAGTCTTGCCCTCCACCTAGCCATTCTTGCCCTCCACCTAGCCATTCTTGCCCTCCACCTAACCATTCTTGCCCTCCACCCAAGCCATTTCTTGCCCTCCACCTAGCCATTCTTGCCCTCCACCTAGCCATTCTTGCCCTCCACCTAACCATTCTTGCCCTCCACCAAGCCATTCTTGCCCTCCACCTACCATTCTTGCACTCCACCCTAGCCATTCTTGCCCTCCACCTAGCCATTCTTGCCCTCCACCTACCCATTCTTGCCCTCCACCAAGCCATTCTTGCCCTCCACCAAGCCATTCTTGCTTTCCACCTAGCCATTCTTGCCCTCCACCTAACCATTCTTGCCCTCCACCTAACCATTCTTGCCCTCCACCTAGCCATTCTTGCCCTCCACCTAGCCATTCTTGCCCTCCACCTAGCCAGTCTTGCCCTCCACCTAGCCATTCTTGCCCTCCACCTAGCAGTCTTGCCCTCCACCTAAGCCATTCTTGCCCTCCACCTAGCCAGTCTTGCCCTCCACCTAGCCAGTTCTTTGCCCTCCACCTAGCCAGTCTTGCCCTCCACCTAGCCAGTCTTGCCCTCCACCTAGCCATTCTTGCCCTCCACCTAACCATTCTTGTCCTCCACCTAGCCATTCTTGCCCTCCACCTAACCATTCTTGCCCTCCACCTAGCCATTCTTGCCCTCCACCTAACCATTCTTGCCCTCCACCTAGCCATTCCTGCCCTCCACCAACCATTCTTGCCCTCCACCTAACCATTCTTGCCCTCCACCTAACCATTCTTGCCCTCCACCTAGCCATTCTTGCCCTCCACCTAGCCATTCTTGCCCTCCACCTAGCCATTCTTGCCCTCCACCTAACCATTCTTGCCTCCAACAAGCCATTCCTGCCCTCCACCAAGCCATTCTTGCCCTCCACCAAGCCATTCTTGCCCTCCACCTAGCCATTCCTGCCCTCTACCAAGCCATTCCTGCCCTCCACAAAGCCATTCTTGCCCTCCACCTAGCCATTCTTGCCCTCCACCTAGCCATTCTAGCCCTCCACCAAAACCATTCCCGCCCTCCACCAAGCCATTCCCGCCCTCCACCTAGCCATTCTTGCCCCTCCACCTAGCCATTCTTGCCCTCCACCTAACCATTCTTGCCCTCCAACAAGCCATTCCTGCCCTCCACCTAACCATTCTTGCCTCCACCTAACCATTCTTGCCTTCCACCTAGCCATTCTTGCCCTCCACCTAGCCATTCCTGCCCTCCACCTACCATTCTTGCCCTCCACCTAGCCATTCCCGCCCTCCACCTAGCCATTCTTGCCCTCCACCTAGCCATTCTTGCCCTCCACCTAGCCATTCTTGCCCTCCACCCAGCCATTCTTGCCCTCCACCTAGCCATTCTTGCCCTCCACCTAGCCATTCTTGCCCTCCACCTAGCCATTCTTGCCCTCCACCTAGCCATTCTTGCCCTCCACCTAGCCATTCTTGCCCTCCACCTAGCCATTCTTGCCCTCCACCTAGCCATTCTTGCCCTTCACCTAGCCATTCTTGCCCTCCACCTAGCCATTCTTGCCCTCCACCTAGCCATTCCTGCCCTCCACCTAACCATTCTTGCCCTCCACCAAGCCATTCTTGCCCTCCACCTAGCCATTCTTGCCCTCCACCAAGCCATTCTTGCCCTCCACCTAGCCATTCTTGCCCTCCACCTAGCCATTCTAGCCCTCCACCAAAACCATTCCCGCCCTCCACCAAACCATTCCCGCCCTCCACCAAGCCATTCCCGCCCTCCACCTAGCCATTCCCGCCCTCCACCTAGCCATTCCCGCCCTCCACCTAGCCATTCCCGCCCTCCACCTAGCCATTCCCGCCCTCCACCAAGCCATTCCTGTCCTCCACCTAGCCATTGGGGAGCCGGTCGGCCAAGCGGACAGCACGCGGGACTTGTGATCCTGGGTTCGATCCCAGCTGCCGGCGAGAAACAAATGGGCAAAGTTTCTTTCACCCTGAATGCCCCTGTTACCTAGCAGTAAATAGGTACCTGGGAGTTAGTCAGCTGTCACGGGCTGCTTCCTGGGGGTGGAGGCCTGGTCGAGGACCGGGCCGCGGGGACACTAAAGCCCCGAAATCATCTCAAGATAACCTCAAGATACATACAACAGGCTAACATACAGCCAGCCAGTGTAGCCAGCGGGCAGTGTCACAAACCGTCGTGGAGGTCTGAATGTGACTCTGACACACTCTTCCCTCATGAATTCTAACAACTACGACCAGCCTATGTCCGTCCCGCACCCCAGACCATTCCCTCCTTCACCGAGGCTGGGTGAGGCTAGCGCCAAGCGTCTGGTATCCAACCTTGGGAAGACAGACATGACTTTCTCTCATAGATCACCCCCCCTCCGAGTCTCCCCTCCCACCAGTTTTCCTTTTCACCTCTCCCTATATCCTCTCCTCCTCTCCCAATTTTTCTTCCCTTTCCACCTCTCTCTTCACTTCCCATTTCCCCCTTTAGCCCTTCGTTCCCAGCCATTGGTCTCCCTCTGGCTTCCCCGCGCCCCCTCCCCCCCCAACTTCCACCCTCCCACCTGATCTTTGATAATTTATCATTGTGAAGCACTGAAACAACTGTATGGAGTCTCGAAACATTGATTACAATCACTAAAAGTATCAGATATTTCAGACGTCATGAAAATCGCCTGAGAGCCTAATACGACCAGCCTGTCAGTAGTCTCCCGTACCACAGACCGTTCCCCCTGCAAAGTTATATATATATATATATATATATATATATATATATATATATATATATATATATATATATATATATATATATATATATATATATATATGTAAAACGACCAGCCTGTCAGTAGTCTCCCGTACCTCAGACCATTCCCCCTGCAAAGTTGGGTGAGGCTAGCCCCAAGCATCTGGCTTGGGGCTACCCTATATATATATATATATATATATATATATATATATATATATATATATATATATATATATATATATATATATATATATATATGTCGTACCTAGTAGCCAGAACTCACTTCTCAGCCTACTATTCAAGGCCCGATTTGCCTAATAAGCCAAGTTTTCCTGAATTAATATATTTACTATAATTTTTTTCTTATGAAATGATAAAGCAACCCTTTTCTCTATGTATGAGGTCAATTTTTTTTTATTGGAGTTAAAATTAATGTAGATTACCTAACCGAACCTAACCAACCCTACCTAACCTAACCTAACCTATATTTATAGGTAAGGTTAGGTTAGGTAGCCAAAAAAAGCTAGGTTAGGTTAGGTTAGGTAGGTTAGGTAGACGAAAAAACATTAATTCATGAAAACTAGGCTTATTAGGCAAATCGGGCCTTGAATAGTAGGCTGAGAAGTGCGTTCTGGCTATTAGGTACGACATATATATATATATATATATATATATATATATATATATATATATATATATATATATATATATATATATATATATTGGCGGGGTACCACCTCTGGTGCAATTGTAGGGACCCACAGCCTCAGAGAAGGGAACACAGAGCATTCAGGGAAAAACTTGCCATTTAACTCTGAATACATAAGAGTGTTCGCTTCTCCTACCAACCCCCTTTTTTATGGTGTACACTTTATTATGCAAGGTTATACAGTTACATATCTGATTTTATACAAAAAATGAACATTAAGAGGACACAAAAAAAAGTTCGCTTCCTAGAGGCTGTAGATTTCCTCGAACTCCTCCGACGCCGGGCTTCTGGATTGCTTCAACCTCCGCTTGAAATAATCCAGAGATCCAACTTCTATTATGTTCTGCGGTAATTTGTGGCTTAAATCAGTTAAATCAACAATTCTATTTACAAAACAGGTCTATAAAGCCAAGATAAATAAGAGTGATTCACTATCCAATTGTCAAATACACTCGAGTATAACTCAAGTTATGACATAACGTACCGTAATGTAAGATGTTAACTGCGAATTTCAACATCTTGGAGACTGTTTTGGTGCAATTCGAGGTCGTTTTCCTGGAGAAACTTCCAAGACATTGATCTGGGCGGAAAAGAAATTGCCATTAAACCTAAATTTTCACCTGTTTCACAATCTGGAGTCATGCCATTATTTTTGTTTTTCTGTGTTGCCATGTATTTGTGACCAAGTTATTCAAAGAACTCGACAAGCAGCTCAGAAATATTCGAAAAACAAAAGATATACAAAATGAAAAAAGGTCGATAGCCTATGATTGATAAATATAGATTGATATACGTAAGAGGATAGATTGCCTAAAGAAATATTATAGGCCTAAGGTTAACTTATGATCAGTATACATACACCAAGGGTTTAGTGATACAGTTTATATACACCGAATTTGATAATGAATTTGAGTCAAAATTATGATCTCGTAATATATATTCATAACTTTCCGGCACAGTTAGGCAAGAACGTCATAAAAACAATATTAATTAGAATGAGAAAATCATTGGAACAATACGGAATTCGAACTAGGGTCCTTGTTTAACATCACAACGCACGCCATTGCCCCTAGGACCCCACAGCCCGTTCGTCCGAGTGTTCCCAACGTCACTAAACTGTTGTACTAAATTGGCCGGGTCTAACCTACCCGAGGACCCGCAAACAGAAAACGGGACATCGCCTCAGTTTCGCGAGCTGCTACAATTTTTAGTACATAGTTTTTTTTGGCCTTAAGGAAAATATACGTCAAAATGCAATGTCCTGTTCAGAAGAACGGATTGGGCCATGATAAAGGCATTTTTCTTTCCTCCCCGTATTTTTCCAATAATTTTTTCAAAGATATCTCACGTCATTGTCATTTCCTTGCTTATTAATTATTGAAACAACATTGTGATATTAATTTATATTGTAATACTAAATATGGACTAGTTATGACGTTTAGTATTCAACTAAATTGTAGAGGTAAGCAATAACTATCAAACCACGCATGATTTTTTTCTTTGTCCTTCCTCGTGGGAAACAGTTTGAACCAAAATATTAATTTTCTGACGCTATGGGCCCAAAAAGGGTCCACCCGGCCCTTCTTGAGGTTATCTTGAGATGATTTCGGGGCTTTAGTGTCCCCGCGGCCCGGTCCTCGACCAGGCCTCCACCCCCAGGAAGCAGCCCGTGACAGCTGACTAACTCCCAGGTACCTATTTACTGCTAGGTAACAGGGGCATTCAGGGTGAAAGAAACTTTGCTCATTTGTTTCTGCCTCGTGCGGGAATCGAACCCGCGCCTCAGAATTGCGAGTCCTGCGCGTTATCCACCAGGCTACGAGGCCCTGGACATAACTTTTCTGGGGTTTGTTGTCCGGGTTTATTGGCCAAATTTATGTATTAAAACCTAATTGACAATGTGATTTTGAACTAATTTATAATGAATATAGCCTAAATCTATTTTTTTGTTTTGTTTATACAAAAAAAATTATTTTTGGGGGTTATTTTGACCATTGAATTGCATGAGGAAAATGTATTTTTAATGCCCATGATAGAACTCGATGTGTTTTAAGCCTCATGAACCATAAGGCAGCCTCTCTGAGGATAAGTGCAGAGAATTGTTCCCGATAGATGATTGTTCATGATAGATCATTGTTCCCGATTCATTATTCCTGATAAATCATTATTCCCAATAGATCATTATTCCCTATAGATGTTCCCGAATGATCAGGCCTAGAAGACCTTTCATTTTCGAAAAAAAGGTTTAGCCTAATATTTTCAAGTGCTTGCTTGTTAATTATTAATTAAATGTTGCTACGACAGAGCATGAACGAAAACTTCCCTGCGATATTTCACCTTGTCGCATAGAATGTCTGGCTACGATTCTTCAAGCACTTACACAAGCACTTACGAAACTTTTACATCTTTCATTAATCATTGCGGCTCTGTTTACATTTACTAGACAGTGTACGAACTTGACAACCTACGAAGCGCTACAAACTCGTAGCGCTTCGGAACTCATAAACGGCCTAATGAAGGCAATCAAAGCAGCTGTGATTGAGGAAAGATGTACTGGTTTCGTAATTGGTTGCGAATAAATTCTAGATTAAACGTGATTGTGTACGAGAAACAAATGTGAGGTGCAGATAAGGTATTCTAATCATTTTATTTCTTACGATGGAAAATATTAAGACTGTTTATAGCCTCCAGATGGCATGACAGGCACATTGTTGACCTTGTTTCGCCTTTGTTTTGTGCTTGCTTGCTATTGTTGTCTGCCTGACCCACTTGGAGAGGTGTTGGAGTGTTTGATAGTCATTTTCCGTTCGTTGTACAGGCGTTGAATATATGAAGCACGCTATTATGATGTGTGTGTGGGGGGTACAATGGTACTTTGAATGTAAAGCAAGTTGCTATTGTGTATAGTACAGTGTTTGAGTGTATATGGTACGATATTATAGTGTGTGGGGGTACAGTGGTACTTTAACTGTAATGCACGCTGAAATAGTTTACGAATTACATTTCACATTATCGTCAATAATACACCACATTAACGGAACCAAACCTAATGAAATTTAACCTAACCAAAGCTTAACCTAACCATGGATAGAGAGTAGATAATAGCATTAATTATATAGTCGTTTTCAATCCATTCTCATGAGCATATGTTCTCCCTGACGACAGGTTGAATGCTGCCATTTGTGAGGTGTCACGTGGTCTTGCTTTCTGCGGGTGGAAATCCGACTCTCAAGTTATGACAGCTGGAGCCACAAAAACGCTGGCAAATATTAACTAGTGATTCCGGATGGATTCAAGGAACAGCGACACATATTCAAATGTTTAGATTACATCAACTACGTTGATGCTGACTTGATTCAATGTTGATCCAACGTTGATTTAAAGTTGATCCTACGTTAATTTAAAGTTGATCCTACGTTAATTTAAAGTTGATCCTATGTTTATTTAATGTTTGATAAAGTTTATCTAACGCTGATAACGTTTATTTAACATTTATAAACTTCTTCCTGTGTTGATTTAATGTTGATAACGTTGTTGCGACGTTAATTTAACATTAGTCAAGCATATTTTGCCAGCTGGTTTCGAACAGGTTAAGATCGGAATGTCGCGTGTTTGTTTCTGAAGCCTATCACACATGAGCCCGCCCGCGCGAGCGTGCACAACGTTACTAAACAAATACATTAAAATCCCGAACCTAACCCGAAGACACATGAATAGAAAACGGGATATCACGTCAATTTTGCGAGGCAATCTGTGGTGTTTTTTTTTAGTACATCAGTGTTTTGGCCATAGGGATTTATACGTCGAAATACGGTGTACTATTCGAGTGGACAAGTTGCTCAGAGTAAATATATATATATATATATATATATATATATATATATATATATATATATATATATATATATATATATATATATATATATATATATATATATATATATAATATGGGTATATCACGAAAATAAACACGTGATTAAAAATGTGACAGTGTCAGACCACGGAGGAAAAATGAAACAGGAATTTCCTTAAGTACTTTCGTATATTAATACATCTTCAGAAGGAGTGGTTTTATAGGTCGAGTACTGAACATAAATAGACAGGAGAGAATGGTGGAGTGAGGTGAGGTACAATACGTGGACACTGCAGACGGCCTATTGGCCCATCCGATGCAGCAACCACACACAGGCACACACATGGATAATTATAGCATAAAATAGTAAATATTTACAATGAATTAGTGAGACAAATGTGTTCCAATGATCCTACATAAATCGCCCTTTAATTGATCTATTAAAAATGGATCTAAGTTATATAGACCACTACTAATGTTCAAATTACTTTCTTTTGTGATCTGTATCAAAGCAGATTCAATTATGTTTCTGTTATAGGTGCTTTTACAATTCGTTATTGAAGAAGCACTCTCCCAATCAATTTGGTGAGCATCTTCTGACAGATGAACAAACAAAGCATTAGACAATTGGCCGTGTCTTAAAGAGTATTTATGTTGCGAAATTCTACATTTCAAATCTTTAGATGTTTGCCCAACATAGAACTTATTACAGTCTTTACAAGGTATTTATATAAAATGACACAATTATCACTACGAGGGCTGTTCCTAACTAATAGCTTACCAACAGTATTTTCGTAGCTAAACAATACATGTATATTAAAAAGTTTCAAGGCCTTGACAATATTCTCAAACCCAGAGAAATGTGGTACACATAACACATTCTTTGGGCGAATTCTTTCACTGCATATATTATTATAATATGTACGACGTGCTTTACTACGGCAAACTTCCAAAAAACTCAGTGGGTAACAAAGCTTGAGACCAATCGAATCAATATTCTTAAACTCTTCGTCTAAGAATTCTGGACTTACAACTCGAAGAGCTCTTAGATACATTGAAGAAAAAATTGACTTTTTCACATTGTATCTATGTCCTGAAAAATAATGAACATAAGACAAATTATTCGTAGGTTTTCTGTAAACACTAAACTTTAGTGAAGAATCTTCCCTATGAATAAGAACATCTAAGAATGGCAAACATTTATCAATTTCAGTCTCCATAGTAAATTTTATAGAGGTGACTTGGTCATTAAGTTTGGCTACAAATTCTAGTGACCAGTCTAGCAACAAGGATGCGTGGCCGACGACCGGGCCGCAGGGTCGCTAAGCCCCGAAATCATCTCACGGTAACTCACGGTAAAAGAGTAGGTCACTCTTTCTTCCCCCTTCCCCATTCCTCCCTGTCTACTCTCTCTCACCTCTTCCCCCCCTCCTTCCTCTTTCCATCTCTACTCTCCACCTGTCATTCTCTTTCTAAGGAAAAAAGAATGAATATATGGACTCTGGACGGTGAAACTTTTCACTGGATTTGATTCGTTGTCACAGTTGGACGCAGCGCCCCACCTCTTAACATGACCTACAGAACCGACCCTGATCAGCTTATGTCCGTCCCGTACTCCAGACCATTCACCTGGCAAAGTTGAGTGAGACTAGCCCCAAGCGTCTGGCCCCAGCCTTGGACAGAGATCAACAGACATTCTCTCTCTGTTAGATATAGACTATCATAATGTCTTATTTCCACTATGCAATATTAAATTGTTAAACATAACACTCACAAGAAGAAAAAAGTGATTGATGTTGCCATTAATGTCATTATTTTTTTATATAGTATAGATGGTAATAGAGACAATCAGTGTCAAACAATATCTAATTAACTAAGACCCATTGTGCCATTGTGATCACTTGAGGCTACCGCCCGTTCAATGGTTATTGGGGCACACAGTAAACTACCACTTGTACAGTTAGTTTAGGATGCTTGATAAACTACTGACAAGGATGAGTATGAGGTGCATATTAAAATACCACTCGCATGATGAGTGTGGGCTGCACAAAAACAATTCAGTAAAACCTTTTTATTGGGGTCTCCCCCTCTTGATTTCTCCTTTAATTTAAATGATCTGTATTAATTTCTAAATATACAGGTAATCTATTACTATACATAATGTAATAGATGTATAATTCGTTTGTGCCAAGCATTTGTATTTTTTACCGCTATCACCTTAGTTGTTTAAACGGTTTGAAATTGTTTTTGTTACGATGTTGTTACCAGGGAAACAAGACGTAACTAATATGGTGTTTTTGTTTTATGTCATTTGGTTAGTTGCGCCGTGGGGGAAGGGATAGGCCTAGGTCCACCGTGGGATGGTATAGGCCTAGGTCCACCGTGGGATGGTACAAGTTGTATTAATAACAGACTAGAGCACCGTAATGTTGACGTGTTCTATGTATTGACCCTCAATAGGTTAGGGGGTTGCTTGGGTTTGTATGTATTATGTTAGGCAAAACAGTTGTATTTGTTACGGAATGGCAAATCGAGTGACCGGACTGTTTGGAGAGAGACGGGGTCAATGAGACATGATAACAACGTACAAAGTATCTCAGTGATATTTATGAGGTTGATAAAGAAGACAAGGTAGAATAGAAGAGTGATAAGGTAATAGAAACTTTAGGGGCATTGTGGTGGCAGGGATTTTAGAAAGAACATTTGTATAGCCTAAGAGAAGCCTAGAGAAGTAACGGAGTTGTCTAGGCAGACATTTCTGCCTCTATAGTCGAGAGGCAGACATTGTATTATCCTGTGATGGTAATGAGGATGGTCGGAAGTCACTCACTACCTGAGACAACACACAGCTTACAAGGCGGAACTCAAGCATTAACCCTTGACCCCACAAACATTTAAGTGCATACACATCACCAGGGCGATACAGTTCCTGTAGCCTAAACTACAAAATGGTAGTTTCACACAAATTAGCTATCTGTGGGCTTAGAGAGAGAGAGAGAGAGAGAGAGGTGGTAGTGTACATCACACACTAGGGTACCCTGCTAACCTAGCATCTGCAGCGCTCACCATTCATGCGGTGACAAGGTCAGTCGCCTGATGGTGTGTTTTTGTATGTTCATTCCTGGCTGAGTTATTGCGTTCCTGCTCCTGGGTTCCCTGGGTTTTATTTTTGTAGCTGTTGGTTGTCTGTTGTTAAGACAAGACTGAGTCTACCTTGAGGGGGTTCCGGGGATCAGTGTCCAAGATTATCTTTCTCTCAGACGGGCTGGTCGACCAAACTGTTGCTGCTGTACCGTAAAAACAATAAAAGCCTTGTGGAACGTTGCTTGCGAGATACATAATTTATATATTTAGTATTTTTCCATTATATAATCAACGTGTTCCAAGAGCCTATAATTCACAAAGTGAGAAATTAAGCTAGTGGACGGGCTAGGCCGGTTCCTCCATACTAGGCTTTTTTTTCTACTACAGACATAGCCTTATATTTACGTATACAAAGTTAGCCAGTATACATACATTTTCTTCTGTCCTCCATGGACACAAGAAAAACAGATCTCTATGCAGAGTTAGACAACATAGTGTGGTGAGTTATTGAGCACTCAACCAAAGGTAGTGCTTGCAGTGCTTTGCAATACTAATCAGCATGTGTGTGTGTGTGTGTGCTTGTGTGTGTGTGTGTGTGTGTGTGTGTGTGTGTGTGTGTGTGTGTGTGTGTGCTGGAAGAGCCGGATTCAATACGCATGGCCTTGTGTGCACCTTAGCTCTCGACCCATTCTGTCACAATACTATTTGTCTGATCCAATAACGTCTAATTACTTCTTGATATATATTAGTGCCAGTCATATGAGATAGGAGTGAAGGTGCCTGTTAGTTTCTCGTGCATTCTGATTGGCACTGAATGATTTTTGATTGCTATTGAAGGGAGAGTGATTGTTGATATTGTGCTGGTGTCTGGCTCGTATGTAGGGAGGATCTCTGTCATTTTCAGCCTTCTGTGTGTGTATATTCACCTAGTTGTATTCACCTAGTTGTGTTTGCGGGGGTTGAGTTTTGCTCTTTCGGCTCGCCTCTCAACTGTTTACTACTATTTTTTTTTACACCACACACACACACAGCCCAGGAAGCAGCCCGTGACAGCTGACTAATTCCCAGGTACCTATTTGCTTCTAGGTAACAGGGGCATTCAGGGTGAAAGAAACTTTGCCCATTTGTTTCTGTCTGGTCCGGGAATCGAACCCGGGCGGCCCACAGAATTACGAGTCCTGCGCGCTGTCCACTCAGCTACCAGACCCCCGAATGGTGTGTGTGTGTGTGTGTATTCACCTAGTTGTATTCACCTAGTTGTGGTTGCTGGGGGGTTGAGCTCTGCTCTTTCGGCCCGCCTCTCAACTGTCTATCAACTGTTTCTACTACTACTACTTTTTCCTATACCACACACACATACACACACACACACACAATCTCCAGAGGCCGAACCTGTCCCCAGAGGCCCACATCAAAAGGATATCATCAGCGGCATATGCTAGACTGGGTAATATAAGAACTGCCTTTAGAAACTTGTGTAAGGAATCGTTCAGGACCTTGTATATCACTTATGTAAGGCCAATCCTGGAGTAGGCAGCTCCAGCCTGGAATCCATACCTAGTTAAACACAAGACGAAGTTAGAGAAGATTCAGAGGTATGCCTGCCCAGACTGGTCCCGGAACTGAGAGGAATGAGTTACGAGGAAAGGCTAAGGGAGCTGAACCTCACAACCCTGGAAAACAGAAGAGTAAGGGGAGACATGATAACCACCTACAAAATTCTCAAGGGAATTGACAGGGTGGACAAAGACAAACTCTTCAGCACGGGTGGAACACGAACAAGGGGACACAGGTGGAAACTTAGTACCCAGATGAGCCACAGAGACGTTAGAAAGAATTTTTTCAGTGTCAGAGTAGTTAACAAATGGAATGCACTAGGAAGTGATGTGGTGGAAGCTGACTCCATACACAGTTTCAAATGCAGATATGATAGAGCCCAGTAGACTCAGGAATCTGTACACCAGTTGATTGACAGTTGGGAGGCGGGACCAAAAAGCCAGAGCTCAACCCCCGCAAACACAACTAGGTGAGTACACACACACACACACACACACACACACACACACACACACACACACACACACACACACACACACACACACACACACACACACACACACACACACACACACACACACACACACACACACACACACACACACACACACAACCCATGTTGACAACCCATCAACATGGGTTCAGGGAGGGTAAATCTTGCCTTACAGGCTTGATAGAATTCTACGATCAGGTGACAGAGATTAAACAAGAAAGAGAAGGGTGGGCGGACTGCATTTTTTTGGACTGTCGGAAATCCTTTGACACAGTACCCCATAAAAGGTTGATGCATAAGCTGGAGAAACAGGCAGGAGTAACTGGTAGGGCGCTCCAGTGGATAAGGGAGTACCTAAACAATAGGAAGCAGAGTTACAGTGAGGGGTTAGACCTCAGACTGGCGTGAAGTCACCAGTGGAGTCCCACAGGGCTCTGTACTTGGACCTATCCTGTTTCTGATATACGTAAATGATCTCCCAGAGGGTATAGACTCATTCCTCTCAATGTTTGCTGACGACGCCAAAATTATGAGAAGGATTAAGACAGAGGAGGACAGCTTGAGGCTTCAAGGAGACCTGGACAAGCTGCAGGAATGGTCGAACAAATGGCTGTTAGAGTTTAATCCAAGCAAATGTAATGTAATGAAGATAGGGGTAGGAAGCAGGAGACCAGATACAAAGTATCACTTGGGAGATGAAATATTTCAAGAGACAGAGAGAGAGAAAGACCTGGGGGTTGATATCACGCCAGACCTGTCCCTTGAAGCTCATATCAAGAGGATAACAGCAGCAGCATATGCCAGGTTGGCTAACATAAGAACGGCCTTTAGAAACTTGTGTAAGGAATCTTTCAGAACATTATATACCACATATGTCAGATTAATCCTGGAGTATGCGGCACCAGCATGGAGTCCATATCTAGTCAAGCATAAGACTAAAATGGAAAAGGTTCAAAGGTTTGCCACCAGACTAGTACCCGAGCTGAGAGGTATGAGCTACGAGGAGAGACTACGGGAATTAAACCTCACTTCGTTGGAAGACAGAAGAGTTGGGGGGACATGATCACCACATTCAAGATCCTCAAGGGAATCGACAGGGTTGATAAAGACAGGCTGTTTAACACAAGGGGAACACGCACTAGGGGACACAGGTGGAAACTGAGTGCCCAAATGAGCCACAGAGATATTAGAAAGAACTTTTTTAGTGTCAGAGTGGTTGACAAATGGAATGCATTAGGAAGTGATGTGGTGGAGGCTGACTCCATACACAGTTTCAAGTGTAGATATGATAGAGCCCAATAGGCTCAGGAACCTGTACGCCTGTTGATTGACAGTTGAGAGGCGGGACCAAAGAGCCAGAGCTCAACCCCCGCAAGCACAACTAGGTGAGTACAACTAGGTGAGTACACACACACACACACCAGGAAGCAGCCGTGACAGCTGGCTAACTCCCAGGTACCTATTTACTGCTAGGTAACAGGGGCATAGGGTGGAAGAAACTCTGTCCATCGTTTCAACACACAACACACCTGTAGGTGTGTTGTGTCCTTGTTATGTATATATGATGCCTTGTGCATGTAATACAGGCATACGAGAGAGAGAGAGAGAGAGAGAGAGAGAGAGAGAGAGAGAGAGAGAGAGAGAGAGAGAGAGAGAGAGAGAGAGAGAGAGAGAGAGAGAGAGAGAGAGAGAGAGATCTCCGTGACCTCATTACCAGTGGGTACCCCGCCCCAGGGGGGATGATCATCTCTTCTACCCAGCATCACCTCCTCCACCAGGTAACAGCTAGTGTTTATACACTGGTTACAGGTCAAGTGTGATAGCCTATCGTGTGTGTGTGTGTGTGTGTGTGAGTGTGTGTGTGTGTGTGTGTGTGAGTGTGTGTGTGTGTGTGAGTGTGTGTGTGTGTGTGTGTGAGTGTGTGTGTGTGTGTGTGTGTGTGTGCGAGAGAGACATTAACCGTTGTAACTAACGGGCTCTTGTCAACAAAATTAATTTTGTAAAAATAAATGAAATGTAAATAAATATTAAATAATAAAATAGTTTTAGCTAGCACATAGTGCATCAGCAACCCCCCCCCCCCATCCCTCCTCCCCCCCCCCAACATCTCACCAAGCATCCTATTTCCCTCCCCCCCCCCTCCCCTAAACAAATAAAAATCCCCTTCCCACCCCACAATTCCCCATCAACCCGCCCCGTCCCCCACCCCCCAACCCATCCATCCCCTCCCCTTCTATTCCAGCCCAACCGTCCAGCGCGTGTATTCTGCCCCCCCCCCCCTCCCCCCTGACAAATTGCCCCTATTCTTATACCAGCGTTGTAAACATGGGGAAAATGGACCATCAGCTTCTGGCGAACAGAAAATCGAACCCCATTATGTGCTGGGAGTAGTCATCTCTGAGGCGCTGGACTGTGTTATAAGGACTTAGGGACGAGGCTATAATGACTTCCCCCATGACGCAAATACGGAATTATCGACGCCTAATTACAGGGAAGAGCGAAGCCGCGGGTAAACATCGTTACCAGTTGCAAATTTATTAACGTTTTGTAACACTGAAACCGTTGTCATGAATCGTCCAATAGGTTAAAAATACGACGTGCAAGTTAAAACACCGGAATATTGACGTTTGTGGCCCTTGGTAGTTCAGGCGGGTTCTTTGGGGTCGTATGTTTCTGGTAAGGGCAAAAACAGTTGTCTTTCTTACGGAGTGTGGGTCCTAAGAGTGCAAGAGTGGTAGTCATTCATGAATGCATAATAGCACTTAAAGACTTTAAATTATTTAAGAGTCGAAAATATTGAATACGTTTATAATTAGCCTATTAAGTAATTCACATAAAAATTACTTGCGATTCTTTTAACTTATTATGGATTTTTCCCGCCTTAATGATAGACTTTGTGTGTGTGTACTCACCTAGTTGTGCTTACGGGGGTTGAGTTTTAGCTCTTGGTCCCGCCTCTTTAGTGATGTGGAAGGAACTAGGCAGTGATGTGGTGGAGGCTGACTCCATACACAGTTTCAAATGTAGATATGATAGAGCCCAGTAGGCTCAGGAATCTTGTACACCAGTTGATTGACAGTTGAGAGGCGGGACCAAAGAGCCAGAGCCCAACCCTCGTAATAACAACTAGGTGAGTACACACACAAATGGGGACCTCGCAGCAGAGTGGACAGCGCTCGGGGGTCGTAGTCCTAAGGGTCCGGGTTAATTCGAATCCCAGCCGAGGTAGAAACAAATGCGCAGAGTTTCTTTCACCCTGATGCACCTATTCATCTAGCAGTAAATAGGTTCCTGTGAGTTAAACAGTTGCTACGGGCTGCTTCCTGGGAATGTGTGTGTGTGTGTTTGTGTTAGATAGAATATATGTAGTAGACATGATAAAGGAAAAATAGAGTGGTTAGAAAAGCGGGGGTCCAAGAACTAATAGCTCGATTTTGTTGGCATAAATAGTAGATACAAATAGAAACACACACACACCATACAAGAGGACCAGCCCGTCCTCCTAAGATTTCCCAACGTCAAGAAACTGTCGCACTAAACTGCCCTTATCCTAACCCGCCAGAAGACCCAAAACAGAAAACGGGACAGTACGTCAATTTCGCGAGCCGCTACCATCTTGTAGTAAGATGATTTTTGCCCATAGGCAGAGTATACGTCAAAATACGACGTTCCATTAGGAGGACGGGTTGATGGAGCTGGAGACCCAGGGTGATGGAGGGAGGCACTAGCGTGGTCTCCCAGCCGCACCGCTCAAGTGCGGGTAGGAGACCCGCACTTGAGCGGTGTCACCGCAGCACCGCTCAAGTACACGCTGAGCGGTGCTGTGAGGCTTACACTGATCACCCTTGAAGAAGAGATAGAAATCTAAGCAAATAAAGTAAGGGTCATCGCACTAGAAAATGGAAGCGTCTCGCAGAATTGACAGACTTTCCCGTTTTCTGTTTTGGGTCCTCCGGTAGGTTATGATAAGGACACATTAGTACGATAATTTAATGACCGTTGGGAAGGGATCAAACTAAAACAACAATGGCGGACACGAAGTACCTCAGACAGTACAGGAGGATAATTTCGTATAGGCTTGTCCCGTGAAGAAGTACGCAGTGGAGGGTTATCTTGAGATGATTTCGGGGCTTTTTTTAGTGTCCCCGCGGCCCGGTCCTCGACCAGGCCTCCACCCCCAGGAAGCAGCCCGTGACAGCTGACTAACATCCAGGTACCTATTTTACTGCTAGGTAACAGGGGCATAGGGTGAAAGAAACTCTGCCCATTGTTTCTCGCCGGCGCCTGGGATCGAACCCAGGACCACAGGATCACATGTCCCGCGTGCTGTCCGCTCGGCCGACCGGCTCCCCTTACTCTTGGTACTGCTCTGGGCTGCTCAGTAAAAATGGAAGAAATACTAAAAATCTACGAGGAAGACGTGTAAACATTAGAGAAGGAACATGAAGAACTGACAAGGGACGAGGAGTCACAATAACGTGGCTGAAATATGTTGACCAGACCACACATTAGAAAGTGAAGGGACGACGACGTTTCGGTCCGTCCTGGACCATTCTCAAGTCGTCACAATCGACTTGAGAATGGTCCAGGACGGACCGAAACGTTGTCGTCCCTTCACTTTCTAGTGTGTGGTCTGGTCAACACTGAAAAAAAGAAATTTAAGCTTCATACAGGAAAGTATTTTAGAAAGGCAGAAGAGAGCCACCCACTCGTTTTCTATCAGATAGCTCTCGTTTTCTATACAGGTAGCCCTCGTTTTCTATACAGGTAACTCTCGTTTTCTATACAGGTAGCTCTAGTTAAAGAAGGGAAAGGAAATATCAGGAGAAAGCACCAAGCCAATACGACTATATAGCACACGGAAAGGATCAGGATAAGAATACGGAAATATTATTTCCATAAAATTATTATAAAATGAACTAAATATAGAAGGGGAAACGAGGCTTTTAAAGAGAAAGTTCTTGGAATGAAAAGACAAACAATTGGAGAAATAAGCAGAGGTCAGAGGGAATCTCCAAGCTAGTCAAAGGTGTTAGAGTTATTCAGTAATATAATCTATATATTTACCTATTGTTTCCTTAACAGTGTCAGCTACAATTTTTATTTAATTATTTTTGTTTTGGCCCGGATAATGATAATGATAAAGTGATAAACATTATCACTATTTTCCTGTGATAATGACGCTATCACTATTTCTATTACATAATTACTATCATTATATCCACTATCATTAGCAAGTCACCATTAACACCGGTTATCTAGGCGGGAATCGAACCCAGTGACACAGGTTCCATTTCCGCCATTTGTGAGGCGTTTATCACGTGCGAGAATCAGTGTTGGTACCTCTGACCTGACGGCCCAGCGACTTTCATTTTCCCTGTGTGTGTGTGTGTGTGTGTGTGTGTGTGTGTGTGTGTGTGTGTGTGTGTGTGTGTGTGTGTGTGTGTGTGTGTGTGTACTTACCTACTGGTGCTTGCGGGGGTTGAGCTTTGGCTCTTTGGTCCCGCCTCTCGGCCGTCAATCAACTGGTGTATAGATTCCTGAGCCTACTGGGCTCTATCATATCTATGTTTGAAACTGTGTATGGAGTCAGCCTCCACCACATCAACTGCCTAGTGCGTTCCATTTATTAACTACTCTGACACTGAAAAAAATCTTTCTAACGTCTCTGTGGCTCATTTGGGTACTAAGTTTCCACCTGTGTCCCCGTGTTCGTGTCCCACCCGTGCTGAAGAGTTTGTCTTTGTCCACCCTGTCAATTCCTATGAAAATTTTGTAGGTGGTTATCATGTTTCCCCTTACTCTTCTGTTTTCCCGGGACGTGAGGTTCAACTCCTTTAGTCATTCTTCGTAGCTCATACCTCTCAGTTCCGGGACGAGCCTGGTGGCATACCGCTGAATCTTCTCTAAATTTGTCTTGTGTTTAACTAGGTATAGACTCCAGGCTGGAGCTGCCTACTCCAGGCAGCTGTCTTACATAAGTGGTATACAGGGTTCTGAAAGATTCCTTACATAAGTTACTAAAGGTCACACACAAGTTTCTTGTGTGTGTGTGTGTGTGTGTGTGTGTGTGTGTGTGTGTGTGTGTGTGTGTGTGTGTATGTGTATGTGTATGTGTGTGTGTGTGTGTGTGTGTGTATGTGTATGTGTATGTGTATGTGTATGTGTGTGTGTGTGTGTGTGTGTGTGTGTGTGTGTGTGTGTGTGTGTGTGTATGTGTATGTGTGTGTGTGTGTGTGTGTGTGTGTATGTGTATGTGTATGTGTATGTGTATGTGTGTGTGTGTGTGTGTGTGTGTGTGTGTGTGTGTGTGTGTGTGTGTGTGTGTGTATGTGTATGTGTATGTGTGTGTGTGTGTGTATGTGTATGTGTATGTGTATGTGTATGTGTGTGTGTGTGTGTGTGTATGTGTATGTGTATGTGTATGTATGTGTGTGTGTGTGTGTGTGTGTCGGAGAACGAGGTAGTAAAAACAAAAAAAAACACGGTTAGACCGGTTTGGGTAAGACTGCTGCCAGCTCGCGGGTTGATCTTTGCAACAAGCCGTTGTATTAAGAGTTATTGCATGAAATACGAATGCGTGAGAGGGTATGTATGTCAATCAAGCCTCCAATAAAGATAAGAACTTACAGTATAGCAACAGTTTGGTCAAACACGAAAATAGACTAGTTGGGCCCAAAAAGTTCACGTTTCCTATTATTGAATTAGCCCAAAAAGACTCAGAAAACGGAAAAATAACTAAAGCGCCTAATCATACCTGTCCAAGCAATCATAGGCCTAATATAGAACATCTATGTGCTGTACTAGGCCTTGGAATGGTTGGTGCACCCCCATATACCCATTATATGGGCGGCAGTGGTCCCCATACCCATCCTGTGAGTGGTAGTGGACCCCATATATCCATCCTGTGGGCGGTAGTGGCCCCCTATACCCATCCTGTGAGTGGTAGTGGACCCCCATACCCATCCTGTGAGTGGTAGTGGCCCCCCTATACCCATCCTGTGGGTGGTAGTGGACCCCATATACCCATCCTGTGGGCGGTAGTGGCCCCCATACCCATCCTGTGGGCGGTAGTGGTCCCCATACCCATCCTGTGGGCGGTAGTGGACCCCCATACCCATCCTGTGGGCGGTAGTGGTCCCCATACCCATCCTATGGGTGGTAGTGGACCCTATACCCAAGCTGTGGGCGGTAGTGGACCCCATACCCATCCTGTGGGCGGTAGTGGACCCCATACCCATCCTGTGAGCGGTAGTGGCCCCCTATACCCATCCTGTGGACGGCAGTGGACCCCATACCCATCCTGTGGGCGGTAGTGGACCCCATACCCATCCTGTGGGCGGTAGTGGACCCAATACCCATCCTGTGGGCAGTAGTGGTCTCCCATACCCATCCTGTGGGCGGTAGTGGACCCCATACCCATCCTGTGGGCGGTAGTGGACCCCATACCCATCCTGTGGGCGGTAGTGGACCCCATACCCATCCTGTGGGCGGTAGTGGTCCCCATACCCATCCTGTGGGCGGTAGTGGACCCCATACCCATCCTGTGGGTGGTAGTGGCCCCCCATACCCATCCTGTGGGCGGTAGTGGTCCCACATACCCATCCTGTGAGTGGTAGTGGACCCCCATACTTATTCTGTGGGCGGTAGTGGACCCAATACCCATCCTGTGGGCGGTAGTGGTCCCCATACTTATTCTGTGGGCGGTAGTGGACCCAATACCCATCCTGTGGGCGGTAGTGGCCCCCATACCCATCCTGTGGGCGGTAGTGGCCCCCCCATACCCATCCTGTGGGCGGTAGTGGACCCAATACCCATCCTGTGGGCGGTAGTGGCCCCCATACCCATCCTGTGGGCGGTAGTGGCCCCCCCATACCCATCCTGTGGGCGGTAGTGGACCCAATACCCATCCTGTGGGTGGTAGTGGACCCCATACCCATCCTGTGGGCGGTAGTGGCCCCCATACCCATCCTGTGGGCGGTAGTGGACCCCATACCCATCCTGTGGGCGGTAGTGGACCCAATACCCATCCTGTGGGTGGTAGTGGACCCCATACCCATCCTGTGGGCGGTAGTGGCCCCCCATACCCATCCTGTGGGCGGTAGTGGACCCCATACCCATCCTGTGGGCGGTAGTGGACCCTATACCCATCCTGTGGGCGGTAGTTATAAAAATTACAGAGGCACTTGTTGGGCTCAAGAACTGAACCAAAAAAATCGTTTAGCGAAGCAAGTTACAACATTGAAGAGCTATAGTTACCTAGTTTATTATTGTATCAATAGATGGCGTCTGTCTTCACTGTTGGTTCAAAATCACCGTCACCTGAGGACACTGTGACACGAGTATGGTGCTAGACGGCTTCTAGGTTAGCCAGTGACGTACAGTGTCAGTTCATCTCGTTATCTTTACTTACCACAACGTACGAAACACAATGTGCTACTAACCTACCCAGAACGTACGACCCCAAGCAACCTACCTAACCTAACCAACCGATGTATGGAAAACGTTGATTTTTGAGAGCCGCTACCTTTTTTATGTAATTTGTACGTTGGGGACCATAAGGTACATAATGAGACGTATTAGTTAAGAGGACGGGTTGGGAAGCATCATTCATCCCTCAGGAGCCAGAGCTAATCTCTCCATGACTGCTGTAGGAGGCTGGAGAAATACTGCGTCACCTCTTACCACTAATTCTTAATGACTGGCTTGAGACAGGAAGTCTCCCTGAAACGTTGAGACAAACAAAAGAGCAAACGTTGTCCCAATACTCAAGACGGGGAATAAAAAGGAGGCACTAACTTACAGATCAGCGTTATGAACTTTATATTCCATATAAGCGTTATATTCCTTGTAAAGTCCCAGTGCTATATAGTCGTAATGGCTTGGCGCTTGCCCCCTGATAATTCCCTTCCCTTCCTTGTAAAGTGCTGGAGAAAGTAACCAGGTGGAGCATGGTGGAGCATCTTGAGAGGAGTGACGGTGAGGCGAAAGGTCAGCATGGAAAGGGAAATGTCGTGCCTGACAAACTTGACTCAATTCTATGACAGAGTTATTAAACTAAGACAGGAAAAAGAAGGCTGGGTAGACTGTATTTGTTCCAATATTGTCGGAAAGTAGTTGGCACAGTTCCCCATTAAATACTGTGGTACAAGAAGGAGAACCAGGCTGGGATAACTGGTATAACACTCAACTATGTAACCATGTACTTGAAGAATAGAAAGTAAAGAGTCACAGTCAGAGAGGAGGTTTCAAGCTCTATGAATGTAACAAGTGGAGTCCCACAAGGCTCTGTCCTGGGACTGCTGCTCTTCCTAACTTATGGGAACGACCTTCCCGAGTGAGCTCAGACTTGTCAAAGTTTGCAGGTGATGCAAAGCTGATGAGGAATGTAAAAACACAGGACGACTGCAGGAAGTTACAAGAGGTCCTAGACAAACTCCAATTGTGGTAAAAACAAAAGGAGTAATGAAGATGTAAGGTAATGAAGACGAGAAAGGGAGAGAGGAGACCTGAAGGCATCTACGCCATAAAGGGAAGACAACTACAGGAATCAGAAAGAGAGAATGTGATTGGATATAACTGCAACACTAACACCAGCGGCTCACATAAACAGGCTCACATCAGCAGCATATGGGACGCTAGCAAATATAAGACCATCGTTCAGAACTTAGGTCAGCACTCTATCAAGATAATCTACACAACATTTGTTAAGTCCAATACTGGACTATGCATCACCGGCATAAAATCCGCATTTTGGGAATCATGAAGTTGATATTAAAAACATACACGAAGGTTTACAACAAGATTGATGCCAGAGGTAAGACGATTAAGCTAGTAGAATAGACTAATGGAACTAATTTTCACAATCCTAGAGGATAGAAGGCACAGTGGGGATATGATCGCAACATGCATGATACTAAGGGAAAGAAGTAAGGTGGACGAGGATAGCGTCTTCAAATTAAGAGAAAGCAAGACAAGAGAACACAGGTGAAGCTGGTAACGGAAGTGAGCCGAAGGAGCGTAAGGAAATACTCGCACCATGTACGGATAGTAGCGAGTGGACTGTACAGAAAGACGTTATGGAAGCCGCCTCCATCCACACCTTCAAGGCCAGATTCGGCAACGAATTTGGGCGTCAAAATAGTTCAATTGTAATGCAAGAGGTGTAACAGGGGCAGTAGGCGGGGCAGGAGAGCTAGATCTCACTTCCCTGGAAGCACTGTTAGATAGGTTAGCTCTTGGACCCCGCCTCTCTAACTCTCGGTTATCTAATGTACTGACTCCAGACCTATTTTGCTCTCTCATGTGTACTACACGTGTGTGTACTCGCCTAGATGTACTTGGAGGGTACATCTACATCCCATCCAGGCCTTCCCAATGCTCTTAGATTAACGAGAAAACTAATTTCTCAAGATTTATGATAAAATCTTGAGAAATTAGTTTTCTAATTTACATTTACATTTGAATTTATGATTCGAGTTAGCATCAATGATTTCTACGTCTAACCTAATCTGATTAACAACGTTACCACTGAAATCTGGCTTCTCTAAAGATTTTAGACCTCCTGGCTTATTGTATCACCAACTGCGTAACTATTTCATTGACTCAGGTATTCTGGACGACATCCTAACAATTTATCCAAAATTTGCTTGTCCATTTTAAAGAATGAAGAAAATTTGTATTTAAATTACTTCCAAGCTGCATCACTTATGAACCCATTCCTGCCCTTGTGTGGCAGAGCACAATAGGAAGTTTGATTGTAACCATGATATATATATGTGCCAGTTTAGACCTATTGTCTTGTGTATGACCCTCTGTCCTGCGTGACAGTTGTGACGGTAACGCGTTGGTGTTCGGCTGTTTAAGGCTAGGGGTATGGCCTCGTCACATAGTTATAAAAAAAATAGAAAAACTGGAACTTCGTCTGTGGTAAGGTAAGGAGAAGACACACAAAACACAAGTAAAACTTTAACAATGAAATTTTAATTACGTTAAATAAATCAAAACATGAAAATAATGCACAAACAAATTCTTATAATAAAATCAATGAATCAAAATAATAAGAATACTTAAATGACAAAATGAAAAGTTACGTTAAGGCAAAATAACAAGTGCAATACAAAAGTTAAGTGGGAGGTGCTGGAATATTGGCTTAAAGCCACCACCTCTCTCAGTACACGCTAGAGTCTAGCTGGGAGGTGTGATGGCCACGAAAGCACTGAACATTCTGAGGACTGATGTTGGGGCGACCCCAGACATCAGGTAGTATGGGGGGCGAGTGCAGGTGCAGCCAGACCGGCGACCAATCAGCGCAGCCGGCAGCGATCAACATGTAGTTTGGTGATTTGGGTCCGAACAGGTGGCTGGCTGCATACGTTTTTGCTCACCCTGGCAAGCCTTGCTGGTGTTGTTGTCGTTGTTGGACATTTCTTCCATAGTCTTTTTATATAATTGTGAAGACGTAATTATGGAGGGAAGAGCAGGCTCAATCTCTTGAAGGAGATTATCGTCACACAGTGAATACCAGCATTATCCTCACTTTAATAAGACTTAATTGAAATCCTCAGATTAGGCAAAATTGTAATTAATTTTGTCAATAAAGATGTTAATAATAATATAATTCTGGCTTCTCTGGCACATTTGTGCTTTTAGTTTCCATTCCTGACCCTCGTTTTGTTGTTCTTAGCTCTGAACAATGCTGTTGCTTTGCCAATTTCCCTTACAATTTTAAATGTGTTTATCATGTTCCTCTATGTCTCCTTTCATCCAGTGTGATAAGGTCCAGTTCTCTCAGTCTTTCTTCTTAGCTCAATTCCGCCGGATCCGGAACGAGTGTCGTTACATATCGCTGAACCTTTTCTAGTTTTCCTTGTTCTTTTTCAATGTGGGTTCCATGCTGGGGATGTATACTGAAGGGTGGGCGTCACCCTGGCCGCCCAGTCGACCAGGAGAGCCATTTTGTGCCAAGTTATTGAACAGTACACAAACTGTGGCCAGGATGTCGTGTGGTGCTGCCGGTGTTCTGTTAAATGTGGGTTTCTGCCGACAGATTTGTTTGTGTATAGTATTTGAGGCTGCAGGATCGAGCTGTTAGCTCTTGGACCCCGGCCTTTCTACCCGTTGGTTGTCTTTTGTGTGTGTGTGCGTGTGTAAGCCTTCGTTGCGTGCGTGCGTGTTCGCTCTTTAACATGTGTGTGTGTGTGTACTGGACTGGGGGGCAATTAAGATGGCCAGAAGCGTCCCAACACTTGTGGGCGACAAAAAAAAAATTAAATACGGTTTCAGCAAATTACGAAACTCCCCATATGTTCCCTCCACTCCCCCCCCCTCTCTCTCTCTCTCTCTCTCTCTCTCTCTCTCTCTCTCTCTCTCTCTCTCTCTCTCTCTCTCTCTCTCTCTCTCTCTCTCTCTCTCTCTTCCCTCCCCCCCTCTCCCTCTCCCAATAATACCACGACTCTTGCAGTACATATTCGCATTTTTATTCCAAAAATCCTTCCTGCCGGAGGAAGGAAAGATTTTTCTATCCCTCTGGAACGTGAAGGACCACAGCTGAACTCTTCGCCTTACCTGTGATTTACCTGTGACATAAAGTATTCACGAACTGCTTTACCTGTGAGTAACTTGCGGTGTTTAGGGGATGTGATTCCACGAGGTGGTAATTAGGGTAATTATTCCTGCACCTTTATGACCGCCATAGATGGTGAATCACACCTAAACTATCCGTCTACTGCCGTTAGTGAGCTTTGGACGCTGAGCTCAGTCAGCGTAAGGGCGACCTTGGGGGGGGGGGGGCTGGTTGTGGGCGGCTTGTGGTCATTCAGTCTCTGGAGGGTTGTTAAGGCTATACTACAATAGCTTACTGGCCGTCCAGAGAGTGTTGACCTAGTTGTGCTTGCAAGAGTTCAGCTCTGGCTCTTTCAGTCCGCCTTTCAACTGTCAATCAACTATTTTTTCAACACACACACACACACACACACACACACACACACACACACACACACACACACACAGGAAGCAGCCCGTAGCAGCTGTCTAACTCCCAGGTACCTATTTACTGCTAGGCGAATAAACCCATCAGGATGAAAGAAACTCTGCCCATTTGTTTCCGCCATCGCCGGGGATCGATCCCCGGACTCTAGGATTACGAACACCGAGCGCTGTCCACTCATCCACCAGGCCCCCCTATATAGTATACTTCACTTGTGAAGACTGGCGGTGACTTTGAGTAAACTCAATGTATATACACCGTGAAATGGGTAAACCTCTGTATACTGTATATGTGTATGTGTGGCTGTATTCCCAGACTGACTTGGGAACCTCTTAGTGTAACCCCCCCCCCCCACCTGCGCACGTGTAAGAAATAGATGAACGCGCGTTCACGTGACGTCATCTGGCGACCCCTGGCAACACCAGACGTTCTGAGGGTGGGAGAGTTGCCGGTCTGTTGACCTGGCAGTAGGAAAACAATGTTGGCGGGGGACTGTGCTGGCCGTCGCTGTTGCCTCAGTTCAGCTGTTGACGTCGGAGTTGATGTGTTGCTCCCTTGGGGTGCTTATCTATCAGTGACTTCGGGGAAGTCACTGCTAGATAAGTGGCTCCAAGGGCGAGCTCTAGCTCTTAATACCCCCCTCCCCCCAAAATCGCTTCTCCCAGCATCCCCCGACCTAGGGGCCAGATTCACGAAGCAGTTACGCAAGCACTTACGAACCTGTACATCTTTTCTCAATCTTTGGTGGTTTTGTTTACATTTATTAAACAGTTAATGAGCTCCGAAACACCAGGAGGCTGTTTATAACAATAAAAACAGTTGATTGTGATGTTTTCATGCTTGTAAACTGTTTAATAAATGTAACCAAAGCCGTCAAAGATTGAGGAAAGATGTACACGTTCGTAAGAGCTTGCGTAACTGCTTCGTAAATCTGGCTTCAGCCCCTCCCTCCTCCCCCCCTCCCCCCAAAAAAAAACAAAAATATCTACATTTTGTACTATTATTTTTTTTTTAAGAACGAGTCAGGAGACAACCCTCAAACCTAACTTTTTCAAAGCTTATTATATGTAATAAGTTAGGCCTAACAAGAGGTTATAACAATTAGCAAGATAGCTAATTGCTTATGTAGGCCTAGAGCATGTTGGGTTAGTTTATGGTTAGTCTGTTACAGCTTTTGATATGCCTTTTAGAATTCCAAATAGTATAACATGTGGATTATTTTTTTATTTTTTATTTTTTTTTTGGGGGGGGGCCTATTTGGGCCTAGGGAACAAAAGAGCCTATTGTGTTCATGCTGTCTATAGTGTCTATATGTACTGTCATTTTTTCTGTTGTTCAGCATGCTAATTGAGGATGTTACGGGGTGATTGTTGTTAAAGCTTACTGGATGGTGGTAGGAGTGTGTAGGGGGGGGGGGTGTTAACGACCATTTGACCAGTGTTTATGAGAACGGGCAGTGACACATGTCTTAGACACACGGAGGTGATGTGCGTGTGCGTGTGCGTGTGTGTGTGCGCGTGTGCGTGTGTGTCTGTGTGGCGGCCCTCAACTGGTCCACGCCACCTGCGAGTGTGTGTGTGTGTGTGTGTATGTGCGTGTGTGTGTGTGTGTGTATTCACCTAGTTGTTCTTGCGGGGGTTGAGCTCTGCTCTTTCGGCCCGCCTCTCAACTGTCAATCAATCAATTGTTACTAACTACTAATTTTTTTCCCAACACACCTGCAGGAAGCAGCCTGTAGCAGCTGTCTAACTCCCAGGTACCTGTTTACTGCTAGGTAACAGGGGCTTTAGGGTGAAAGAAACTCTGCCCATTTGTTTCCGCCTTGGACCGGGATCGATCCCGGGTCCCTAGATCTACGCATCCAGAGCGCTGTCCACTCAGCCACTAGGCACCCTGCAAGTTTGGGGTGGGAAAGGGGCCGGCCCCAGCTGGTCCACGCCACCTGCGGTATAGTGTGTTGTCACCAGCTGTTGCAGGCCCCAGCTGGTGGTGCAGGCCCCAGCTGGTGGTGCAGGCCTCAGCTGGTGGTGCAAGCCCCAGTTGGTGGTGCAGGCCCCAGCTGGTGGTGCAGGCCCCAGCTGGTGGTGCAGGCCCAAGCTGGTGGTGCAGGCCCCAGTTGGTGGTGCAAGCCCCAGCTGGTGGTGCAGGCCCCAGCTGGTGGTGCAGGCCCCAGCTGGTGGTGCAGGCCCCAGCTGGTGGTGCAGGCCCCAGCTGGTGGTGCAGGCCCCAGCTGGTGGTGCAAGCCCCAGCTGGTGGTGCAGGCCCCAGCTGGTGGTGCAGGCCCCAGCTGGTGGTGCAGGCCCCAGCTGGTGGTGCAGGCCCCAGCTGGTGGTGCAGGCCCCAGCTGGTGGTGCAGGCCCCAGCTGGTGGTGCAGGCCCCAGCTGCTGGTGCAGGCCCCAGCTGGTGGTGCAGGTCCCAGCTGGTGGTGCAGGCCCCAGCTGGTGGCCTGCCCCACCCTCCTAATAGTGTTACGTTAATGTTATTTCTGTCATCATTGCCCAACAGTATTCCCTCCCCCTAGACAATGTGGCGAGTATTGTACCATGCAACACTGACCTCGTGGGCCCTGGCGCTGTGTTCTCTCCTAATTGTCTGTGTCTCCACAGACAATTAAAACTCAATTATAGAATGACAATTAGTCACAGACACGTGACTGTTATTCCCTTGAAACTTTGCTTTGAGGGAGAACTATGAGGGGAAACTAAGACTTTCCTAAGTCTTAGCTTAGGAAAGACGTCTTGAAGGCTGCGTACTTCTTATCTAGAGCTGTGACACTTTGGAGCTCTTAGATATAAGGGAGAGAGAGAGATTAATGGAGACGGAGAAACTGGAGAGAGAGAGAGAGAGAGAGAGAGAGAGAGAGAGAGAGAGAGAGAGAGAGAGAGAGAGAGGAGGAGGAGGAGGGAGAGAACAAACTTGAGAGACAGACACATACCAGACCCGGGCACCGCCGGGGACCGCTTCTAGTTCGTTATGTGTTTTTATTGAGGTATTGACCACACCAATAATTGTGCTGTGACGTCATCCGTTGTCTAGGTGGAGGGGGGGGGTGGGGGGGGGGGTCGATATTGCATGTTAATAATAATAAGAATGATATTTTATTTCCAAGAAGGTACAGTGGATTGGGGAGATTACATTAGTGATGAGTTTACGTCCTTGCAAAGCCGCTGACACGCATAGCGTTCCTGGCAGGTAGGCGTGGGTCTCGTAGGGGGTCTTGGACCATCTCGTAGCTGGGGTCTCGTAGGGGGTCTTGGACCATCTCGTATCTGGGGTCTCGTAGGGGGTCTTGAACCATCTCATAGCTGGGGCCTCGTAGCGGGTCTTGAACCATCTCGTAGTTGGGTCTCGTAGGGGGTCTTCAACCATCTCGTAACTGCTCCGAGGCTCGTCCTCCAAACAAAGACCCAAACTCCATTCCATGCACCCGCCAAACCCCCTGTTTATGACTGAAATTATTTTACACACGACTCACAACTGATGACGTTCGAGCACTTCCGGAACAAGTGCTTCACTGACAAATTTTGCTCGAACCACAACGCTGTAAATGCTTCACCCACGTACTACAAATAATCGCCAACAGAACCTAAACACCTAACCTAACAAGGGCCTAAATATGTACAATATGGTGATATATAAAATAATATTAATTTATATTTGAGAAAAATGTCTGTTTTGAATGAACAACACGTTACAATTTATGAATGCGTCTCTGGGGTCGGCCGCTGGATGGAATGGACGTGGTCTGAGGACGGGATGGAGGCGCAAGAGAGAAGTATTTCAAGAAGCAAGTCATTTTCTCCCGTGTTGGGGCTTGTTTGCCAGTCTGTCGGTATATTCCACTTGTATCCCGCTTCCTTACTTTCACTTGTTCTTTGTTCCATAATTTGGCTCCCCTATCCACTTTACATACCCCCCCCCCATCCCTTCCCCCTTACCCCCTGTTTTCTCTCTCCTCGACCCTCCCCTCCCCCCTCCCTCCTTGCACTCTTTATGAACTCATATCGTGACTGATTCGTAAAATTGTAGATAATAATTCGTGTGCGTGAAGATCGTGTGCGTGAAGATCGTGTGTGTGTGTGTGTGTGTGTGTATGTGTGTGTGTGTGTGTGTGTGTGTGTGTGTGTGTGTGTGTGTGTGTGTGTGTGTGTGTGTGTGTGTGTGTGTGTGTGTGTGTAGTTACAGGCTGAGAGCTACGTTCGTGGTGTCCCGTCTTCCCAGTACTCTTTGTCGTATATAACGCCTGGCCTCCACCACCTTCACACATAACTGGTTCCAACCGTCTACCACTCTAAAAGAAAATATTCTAGTGTTTTTCGGTTTCTTTGTTTCCTTAGCTTGAACCCGTGACTGTGTTCATTTATTGAGCCCCATACCCTTCCTGTGGGTGGTAGTGGACCCCATACCCATCCTGTGGGTGGTAGTGGACCCCATACCCTTCCTGTGGGTGGTAGTGGACCCCATACCCTTCCTGTGGGTGGTAGTGGACCCCATACCCTTCCTGTGGGTGGTAGTGGACCCCATACCCTTCCTGTGGGTGGTAGTGGACCCCATACCCTTCCTGTGGGTGGTAGTGGACCCCATACCCTTCCTGTGGGTGGTAGTGGACCCCATACCCTTCCTGTTGGTGGTAGTGGACCCCATACCCTTCCTGTGGGTGGTAGTGGACCCCATACCCTTCCTGTGGGTGGTAGTGGACCCCATACCCTTCCTGTGGGTGGTAGTGGACCCCATACCCATCCTGTGGGTGGTAGTGGACCCCATACCCTTCCCCTGTGGGTGGTAGTGGACCCCATACCCTTCCTGTGGGTGGTAGTGGACCCCATACCCTTCCTGTGGGTGGTAGTGGACCCCATACCCTTCCTGTGGGTGGTAGTGGACCCCATACCCTTCCTGTGGGTGGTAGTGGACCCCATACCCTTCCTGTGGGTGGTAGTGGACCCCATACCCTTCCTGTGGGTGGTAGTGGACCCCATACCCTTCCTGTGGGTGGTAGTGGACCCCATACCCTTCCTGTGGGTGGTAGTGGACCCCATACCCTTCCTGTGGGTGGTAGTGGACCCCATACCCTTCCTGTGGGTGGTAGTGGACCCCATACCCTTCCTGTGGGTGGTAGTGGACCCCATACCCTTCCTGTGGGTGGTAGTGGACCCCATACCCTTCCTGTGGGTGGTAGTGGACCCCATACCCTTCCTGTTGGTGGTAGTGGACCCCATACCCTTCCTGTGCGTGGTAGTGGACCCCATACCCTTCCTGTGGGTGGTAGTGGACCCCATACCCTTCCTGTTGGTGGTAGTGGACCCCATACCCATCCTGTGGGTGGTAGTGGACCCCATACCCATCCTGTGGGTGGTAGTGGACCCCATACCCATCCTGTGGGTGGTAGTGGACCCCATACCCATCGTGTGGGTGGTAGTGGACCCCATACCCTTCCTGTGGGTGGTAGTGGACCCCATACCCATCCTGTGGGTGGTAGTGGACCCCATATCCTTCCTGTGGGTGGTAGTGGACCCCATACCCATCCTGTGGGTGGTAGTGGACCCCATACCCATCCTGTGGGTGGTAGTGGACCCCATATCCATCCTGTGGGTGGTAGTGGACCCCATACCCATCCTGTGGGTGGTAGTGGACCCCATACCCATCCTGTGGGTGGTAGTGGACCCCATACCCTTCCTGTGGGTGGTAGTGGACCCCATACCCATCCTGTGGGTGGTAGGGGACCCCATACCCTTCCTGTGGTGGTAGTGGACCCCATACCCATCCTGTGGGTGGTAGTGGACCCCATACCCTTCCTGTGGGTGGTAGTGGACCCCATACCCATCCTGTGGGTGGTAGTGGACCCCATACCCTTCCTGTGGGTGGTAGTGGACCTCATACTCTTCCTGTGGGTGGTTGTGGACCCCATATCCATCCTGTGGGTGGTAGTGGACCCCATACCCTTCCTGTGGGTGGTAGTGGACCCCATACTCTTCCTGTGGGTGGTAGTGGACCCCATACTCTTCCTGTGGGTGGTAGTGGACCCCATACCCTTCCTGTGGGTGGTAGTGGACCCCATACCCTTTCTGTGGGTTGTAGTGGACCCCATACCCTTCCTGTGGGTGGTAGTGGACCCCATACCCTTCCTGTGGGTGGTAGTGGACTCCATACCCTTCCTGTGGGTGGTAGTGGACCCCATACCCTTCCTGTGGGTGGTAGTGGACCCCATACCCTTCCTGTGGGTGGTAGTGGACCCCATACCCATCCTGTGGGTGGTAGTGGACCCCATACCCTTCCTGTGGGTGGTAGTGGACCCCATACCCTTCCTGTGGGTGGTAGTGGACCCCATACCCTTCCTGTGGGTGGTAGTGGACCTCATACCCTTCCTGTGGGTGGTAGTGGACCCCATACCCATCCTGTGGGTGGTAGTGGACCCCATACCCTTCCTGTGGGTGGTAGTGGACCCCATACCCTTCCTGTGGGTGGTAGTGGACCCCATACCCTTCCTGTGGGTGGTAGTGGACCCTATACCCTTCCTGTGGGTGGTAGTGGACCCCATATTCATCGTGTGGGTGGTAGTGGACCCCATACCCTTCCTGTGGGTGGTAGTGGACCCCATATCAATCCTGTGGGTGGTAGTGGACCCCATACCCATCGTGTGGGTGGTAGTGGACCCCATACCCATCCTGTGGGTGGTAGTGGACCCCATACCCTTCCTGTGGGTGGTAGTGGACCCCATACCCATCCTGTGGGTGGTAGTGGACCCCATACCCTTCCTGTGGGTGGTAGTGGACCCCATACCCTTCCTGTGGGTGGTAGTGGACCCCATACCCTTCCTGTGGGTGGTAGTGGACCCCATACCCATCCTGTGGGTGGTAGTGGACCCCATACCCTTCCTGTGGGTGGTAGTGGACCCCATACCCTTCCTGTGGGTGGTAGTGGACCCCATACCCTTCCTGTGGGTGGTAGTGGACCCCATACCCTTCCTGTGGGTGGTAGTGGACCCCATACCCTTCCTGTGGGTGGTAGTGGACCCCATACCCTTCCTGTGGGTGGTAGTGGACCCCATACCCTTCCTGTGGGTGGTAGTGGACCCCATACCCTTCCTGTGGGTGGTAGTGGACCCCATACCCATCCTGTGGGTGGTAGTGGACCCCATACCCTTCCTGTGGGTGGTAGTGGACCCCATACCCATCCTGTGGGTGGTAGTGGACCCCATACCCTTCCTGTGGGTGGTAGTGGACCCCATACCCTTCCTGTGGGTGGTAGTGGACCCCATACCCATCCTGTGGGTGGTAGTGGACCCCATACCCTTCCTGTGGGTGGTAGTGGACCCCATACCCATCCTGTGGGTGGTAGTGGACCCCATACCCTTCCTGTGGGTGGTAGTGGACCCCACACGTGGTAGCGGAGATAAGAACCCTCACGAGCATATAATCACCATTGACGGTCACCAGTTGCTTGCTCATCCCTTTAAGGTTGAGCCATGTGCTCCACTACATAAATATTGACATCTTGTGATGTCAACAAATAGCACGCACGTCGCCTCTCGACATCCGTCCACGATATACAGCCCGTCATCCAAACAAAGACCCGAAGTCCATTCCATCCACCCGCCACACCCCCCCTGGTGTTTATGAATGGCAAACGGTTTACACACGACTCACAACTGATGACATCCGAACACTTTCGGAACAAGTGCTTCACTGGCGACTGTTGTTCGAACCACAACGCTGTAAATGCTTCACCCACGTACTACAAATACAAATAATTGCCAACAGAACCTAACACCTAACCTAACCTATGTCTTTATATGCACAATATGGTAATATATTATAATATTAATTTATATTTGAGAAAATTCCTGTTTTGAATGAACAGCATGTTAAAAATTAAGAATGCGTCTGTGGGGTCGACCGCTGGATGGAATGGACTGGAGTCGAGGACGGGTTGGCAGCCATTATGCCGAGCGGCTCCATGACGTCAAGGAGAGTCCTGCATGACGTCATCACAGGGGAAAATGTCGACAGAATTTCTTAGCGAATCATTTTTTTAAGGAAATTTTAATATAAATTCCCTGCCGCTTGGATCTCAAATGAACGCTTTGGGGAAATACTCTGTGTGTGTGTCTGCTTCTAGAATTTAATATATATTTTATGAAAAGACAAGTCAATAATATAATAGTAAGATATCATTAGTAAATGTCAGCCGTTAATTGCTGGAATCAATGTATTTCCCGTAAAATATATTTTAATTACTAATTATAGTTCTTCCTAAAAACATATTCAATTGTGTAATATTACAGGCCTATACATATTATATGCATGGCAAATTGAATATATGAAAGCTAAATCAGTGATTTTGAATTACAGTATGAATAAAATCTCACTTAAATTATTTCTACTTGACCACACGACATTATTTTTTTATTTTTTTATTTATTTATTTATTTATGCATATACAAGAAAGTACATTGGGAATGTGAGGATACATAATATGGTAATTACAGTCTTGTAAAGCCACTAGTATATATGCTTGGAACACGCTCACCCAAATGTGTACAAATGTGCTGTGGGCCTGACAGCTGAGTGGACAGCGCTTCGGATTCGTAGTCCTGAGGTTTCGGGTTCGATCCCAGGTTGAGGCGGAAACAAATGGGCAGAGTTTCTTTCACTCTGATGCTAACTAGGTACCTGGGAGTTAGACAGCTGTTACGGGCTGTTTCCTGGGGTTGTGTAACAAAAAGGAGGACTGGTCGAGGACCGGGCCGCGGGTGACGCAAAGCCCCGAAATCATCTCAAGATAACTCAAAAATGTCAAAATAACCATCCCCCTTCTCCATCCCTCTCTCAGTCTCCCGTCCCCCTCAACCTCTTTCGCTTCTCATCCCCTCACCACCTTTTCCCCCTCCCCTTCCCTCTCTTCCCACACCGCCCTCTCCCTTCCCCTCAAAAAAATATTACAAAGCACTGAAATTACTAAATAAATCTACGGAAAACGAAACCTCTTTTTCATAATTTATGAAAATTGCAGGGGGGGGGGTCGGGGAGGGAGGGAGGGAGGGGGGGGTACTTATGATGTAGATGTTTCTTAAAGTGTTGCACTGGGGACCAACCCTAACTAGCCTATGACACTCCCACGCCCCATGCTGTGTTTCACTAACCTATGACACTCCCACGCCCCATCCTGTGTGTCACTAACCTATGACACTCCCACGCCCCATCCTGTGTGTCACTAGCCTATGACACTCCCACGCCCCATCCTGTGTGTCACTAACCTATGACACTCCCACGCCCCATGCTGTGTGTCACTAGCCTATGACACTCCCACGCCCCATGCTGTGTGTCACTAGCCTATGACACTCTCACGCCCCATCCTGTGTGTCACTACCCTATGACACTCTCACGCCCCATGCTGTGTGTCACTAGCCTATGACACTCCCACGCCCCATGCTGTGTGTCACTAGCCTATGACACTCTCACGCCCCATCCTGTGTGTCACTACCCTATGACACTCTCACGCCCCATCCTGTGTGTCACTACCCTATGACACTCTCACGCCCCATCCTGTGTGTCACTACCCTATGACACTCCCACGCCCCATCCTGTGTGTCACTAACCTATGACACTCCCACGCCCCATCCTGTGTGTCACTAGCCTATGACACTCCCACGCCCCATCCTGTGTGTCACCACCCTATGACACTCCCACGATCCATCCTGTGTCACTAGCCTATGACACTCCTACGACCCATCCTGTGTGTCACTAGCCTATGACACTCCCATGCCCCATCCTGGGTGTCACCTCGGGATAGTGAGTGAGGCTAGCCCCAAGAGCCTCGCCTCCATCCTCGTACAAACCGACGTTCTGTCAGTAAATATGGAAATCCCATCTTCCCAATTTTATGCGTCATAACAATTGTCTTTATTAGCTAATACGTGTCTACAATTTCCAGCAATGTTATTAAATATAGCCTGTGTTATAACAAGTTTCAGAATATGTTATATATATATCGCAATGAAAAGTAGATAAATGGCTATATATTATCTTTTGTAATGTAGTTTCCATATTTTATATTGTATCTCCTATGTCGGGCCATGTTTCTCCTGTCCATTCTTGTATGTATCTTCCGTCTTGTGTAATGTTTATGTTGGTGTAATTAGAATTGTTGTTGTTGTTCGGATTGTTGTTGTTAAAGATTCGCTATCTGGAACAAAAAGTTCCAAGTAGCACGGGCTATGGTGAGCCCGTTGTTCGGAGTGTGAATCTGATGAGCTTTAATTAACACTACGATAAAGTAGTAACGTGAACTTAATTGTATTTATAATTATCAGCTGACATTAAAAGTATGTGATTGGTTAGTTATCCAGCTGAGCTCTTGAGTGTGATTGGCCAAGAGATGAAAGGTACAGTGTGATTAGTCACACGAACAGTTGTGGTGTCCTCTACACACACACACACACACACACACACACACACACACACACACACACACACACACACACACACACACACACACACACACACACATACACACACACACACACATTGACAGTTGAGAGGCGGGCCGAAAGAGCAAAGCTCAACCCCCGCAAACACAACTAGGTGAATACAACTAGGTGAATACACACACACACACACGCACATTCATAAGACGTACACACACATGGACGTTTTCCCAGAATCTCATTCACGGGTTGATGCTCTCTTCAACGGCACAGTTCCCTCACCCATGTGTTATCAAAAGTAAACAAAGCCTTGTTGATTAAAGTAAACAAAGTTATCAAACGCAAACAAAGCCAAAGAGAACAAAGCCTCAGAGACTGTTGAGAGATGTACAGGTTTCGTGAATGGTTGCTCGATGAGTCCTACCTTGTCCCCAGGGACGGTGTCGGCTGGCGATGCTTAACACTACTTATTGCGGCATTAATTCACTCCACTTTAACACTTTAACGCGACTTAAGAGGATCAAGTTGTGACCAGAATGCTTAAGTTAGCAAGCTTTCTTGGAAGTCTGAGTGACGTAGGGCGTGACGGGTGACTCTTAAGATGGGGGGTGTGACGGGTGATGTTACAGGAAGGGTGACGGGTGACCCTATCAGCAGGGCGGCTGACTGATGGCCCGATATGACGCTATAAACAGTCCATCTTCCTGGCCGGATGTAGCGGGTGACGCTATAAGGAGAGTGGCTGGCAGATTGGATATAACGCTATGAGCAGGGTATCTAGCTGGCTGGATATATGACGCTACGAGCGTCGACTGACTGGCCGGATATGACGCTACGAGCGTCGACTGACTGGCCGGATATGACGCTACGAGCGTCGACTGACTGGCCGGATATGACGCTACGAGCGTCGACTGACTGGCCGGATATGACGCTACGAGCGTCGACTGACTGGCCGGATATGACGCTACCTACGAGCGTCAACTGACTGGCCGGATATGACGCTACCTACGAGCGTCGACTGACTGGCCGGATATGACGCTACGAGCGTCGACTGACTGGCCGGATATGACGCTACCAGCGTCGACTGACTGGCCGGATATGACGCTACGAGCGTCGACTGACTGGCCGGATATGACGCTACGAGCGTCATATCCGTCTGTCTGGCCGGCCGGCAGGAAGCTTCATAAGGAAGCAAGACAGAGGCGCCGGATTCAACCGGTTCCTCTCAGACGTTGTCCTTGTCTTGGAGCATCAGGGACAGGAGGGCAGCGGCTGCCTTCCCCCCTCGTCTCATGTTGAGGTATTGATGACTCCGACCTCTCCTATAGTGATCATCACTATTGATTCATCTTCCTGCCGGTGTGATGATTGATGTTCCTATACTCACCTAGTTGTGCTGGCGGGGATGGAGCTCTGGCTCTTTGGTCCCGCCTCTCGACTATCAATCAACTGGTGTACAGAGTCAGGAGCCTGTTAGGCTCTATCATATCTACATTTGAAACTGTGTATGGAGTCTATACTGTATCCAGCAGTATGCAGCTCCAGCATGGAGTCTACATCTCGTCAAGCGTAAAACTAAATTGGAGAAGGCTCAGTGGTTTGCCTCCAACCTAGTGCCCGAACAGAGGGGCATGAGCTATGAAGAGAAACTACGGGAATTAAACCTCATGTCGCTGGAAGACAGGAGAGTTAGGGAGGGGGACATGATCACTACATACAAGATTCCCAAAGGAATTGATAGGGTAGATAAAGACAGTTTATTTAACAAAAGGGGGAACACGCACCAGGGTACACAAGTGTAAATTGAGTGCCTAAATCAGCCATAGAGACATTAGAAGGAATTTTGTTAGTGTCAGAGTAGTTAACAGATGAAATACATTAGGAAGTGATGTGGTGGAGGCTGACTCCATACACAGTTTCAAAGGTAGATATGATAGAGCCCAGTAGGTTCAGGAACCTGTACACCAGTTGATTGACGGTTGAGAGGCGGGACAAAAGAGCCAGAGCTCAACCCTATCAAGCACAACTAGGTAAGCATACACACACACACACACACACACACACACACACACACACACACACACACACACACACACACACACACACACACACACACACACACACACACACACACATTCATCCTACCCAAAAAAAATCTTAAACTTGAACTTAATTTTGTGGCAGGAGCCTACGGAAGGATGTCCTTCGCCAGACCTGCTGGAGCCTACTGGCTCCTTGGGGCGCTTCCCTCCCTGCTGCTGCTCCTGCTACCTACTGCTGCCTCTGCTGGTGAGTAACTCCTGTATTCAAGATGTCTAGATTACAGGTTGCATGAATAAATCTGTATACAACGTATGTAAGACCAACCCTTTGAGAATGCAGCGCCGACATTGGAGTCCCGACACAGCACCAGTGGTCCAAGTGTGAGCGCAACTTATCCTCTTACTGAGCTAACTGCATTTGTTAGGCATTCGAACCCAGCGTAAAAATTGCAGTGTTTTAGGTAAATTAAAAACGCCGCGATATCAACGCTTCCTGCAGGTTACGTAGCCTTGGGTCCGACGCTTTCGGTAAGGCTAAACCACTGCCTTTTTTACGGAGTGGAAATCAAGAGAACGGGCTCTGTGAGCTACGAGGGATGACTGAAGGAACTGGGGCCGGATTCACGAAGCAGTTACGCAGGCACTTACGAACCTGTCCATCTTTTCTCAATCTTTGGCGGCTTTGTTTACAATTATTAAAAATTTAATGAGCTCCGAAGTACCAGGAGGCTGTTTGTAACACTGACAACAGTTGATTTGGAAGTTTCATGCTTGTAAACTGTTTATTAAATGTAGCCAAAGTCGCCAAAGATTGAGGAAAGATGTATACGTTCGTAAGTACTTGCGTAACTGCTTCGTGAATCTGGCCCCTGGCTCTCTCCACGGTGTAGACTCTCCACGGTGTAGACTCTCCACGGTGTAGACTCTCCACGGTGTAGACTCTCCACGGTGTAGACTCTCCACGGTGTAGACTCTCCACGGTGTAGACTCTCCACGGTGTAGACTCTCCACGGTGTAGACTCTCCACGGTGTAGACTCTCCACGGTGTAGACTCTCCACGGTGTAGCGGAGCAGAAAAACTGCCTCATGACGACAACAAAATATAATTAGTAAACAACATTTTTAATGATATATTGACAACCATTTAATAAAGTTGTTTTTTATTTTATTAATTTTTAATAACAAATTGGTTAATAATAATGATTTGATACAAGTGTCCTCGTTAACCGAAGCGTGGATTGCTATAGTGGCTTCCCTTATACCATCTGGACTCGCTTAACGAGAGTGTGGGTCCTGGGGCAGCCAATAGCGGACGAGGGGAGCCGTCACGAGAGCCAATTAAGGCCGTGGCGAGTGTGTCGTTAAATCATGTAACAACCTCATAATTGTGTGAGGAAATTTGGGAGGGGAAAATGGGCTTAATCGTTGACCACTCGCGTTCAACACGCACAACTTTACGCTTTCCTCATACGTCAGGCTGCGAGCAGCCGCGTCCAACAGCCTGGTTGATCAGTCCAGCAACCAGGAGGCCTGGTCGACGACCGGGCCGCGGGGACGCTAAGCCCCGGAGGCATCTCAAGGTAAGGTTTCTCACGTCGCTTTTTGTACGCAGTCAACCACTCGATGGCAAATGCGACGTATTAGTCAGCTTTAAACCGCTGTTATATTGACGTTATCTATACATTGGCCTCGATAGGTTAGGTGGGTTGGTTGGGTTCGTATGTTTCTGGTTAAGCCAAACAGTAGCGTGTTTATGAAGTGGCACATGGGCAGGACCCCTGGACACCTGACTATGTTCCCAAATTGGGTGAAGAGTGGTACAAATGGCGGGATACTTGTTTGGCCATGATCTCATGGGGAACCAATAACTGGATATATATATATATATATATATATATATATATATATATATATATATATATATATATATATATATATATATATATATATATATTTCCTGCGTGCTAGGTACCTCAATACACACATTACCTCCTAATTGTTACCAACCGAGTGCCGGCGGGGGGATGGAAATAGCCTCAGCTACCATCCTTTCTTGTCCGGTCGTGTTGGTCGAGAGGTTAAGGCATCCTGTACGCCAGCAGAGTGCTCCTGGCAGTATGGGTTCGAGTCACTTCTGGGGTGTAAGTTTTCAGTTATATATATATATATATATATATATATATATATATATATATATATATATATATATATATATATATATATATATATATATATATATATATATATATATATATTACCGCAAAAGGTTAATTTAAGTTCATAAATGACACCCTATTTGACTCGTCGGTCTTCAGTCAAATTTGTATATATATCGAATAACGTATTACAAAAAAAATATGTGTTAATCGATTATAATATGATCGATTAACCTGATATGAAGGTATGTAACTACTTGATCTATCTATCTGCATTGTCATCTACCTACCTCCCTCCCTCTTCACATCCCTCCCTCCCTCTCCCTATAATGCCTCCCTCCCTACAATGCCTGCATATCTACCTCCCTCCAGTGCCTGCCTATATCTACCTACATCCCTCCCTCCCTCCCTCCCTCCCACCAGTTCCTACCTATACCTATACCTTCCTCCCTTCATGCAGTACCTACCCATACCCACCCACCCGCTTGTAGGTATGGTCCCGAGAACGAGTGAGCCCTCAGGACACTCTCTCTCAAGGTCTCGTGTTCACCACTGCCCACCAGGCTTCTACTTTAGGGTCGATTAAGGTAAAATTATGGGAAAAAATGTTTTTTCTTATTAGAACGAACCAATTTGTATTCACAGAAACTCTGTGGTACTATTTTTTCACCTATAAATGTGTTGGTAACGTTGATAGTGTCTCCTGCTTCCCTCAGAGTGTTGTTACGTCTCGTAACGCGTGAAGCGTCTCCCGGACTCTCGTGTTTCCTTTGACGAGCTGAGAAGTCGTGCGTGAATGAGGCGTCACGGCTCAATATTTCTTAAGGTTGACGTGAGTTCCGGCGTATTGTTGCGTGCGCGTGCGTGTGTGAGGCAGTGTAGTGGCGGGGGGAGGGGGCAATGTGTAGATGGATCCTCCCCCTTCCCTCCTGTCACACACCACCCCTCCTCCCCGCACGCACGCACGCACAGTCTCTCTCACGCACGGGGCCTGTGGCTGAGTGGACAGCGCTCGGGATTCGTAATCCTAGCGACCGGGCTCGATCCCCGGCGATGGCGGAAAACAAATGGGTAAATCGACAGCTAAGATATGATAGGCAAATAGGACAGAAGTTATTCCAATTAACAACCGATAGCCAGAAAGGCGGGATCCAAGAGTCAATGTTTGATCCTCCAGGCATAAATAGGTGAGTACACACACACACACACACACACACACACACACACACACACACACACACACACACACACACACACAAGGTGGAGGCTGACTCCATACACAGTTTCAAATGTAGATATGATAGAGCCCAGTAGGCTCGGGAATCTGTACACCTGTTGATTGACGGTTGAGAGGCGGGACCAAAGAGCCAGAGCTCAACCCCCGCAAGCACAATTAGGTGAGTACAATTAGGTGAGTATACACACACACACACACACACACACACACGCACACACACACACGCACACACACACACACACACACACACACACACACGCACGCACGCACACACACACACACACACACACACACACACACGCACGCACACACACACACACACACACACACACGCACACACACACGCACGCACACACACACACACACACACACACACACACACACACACACACACACACACACACACACACACACACACACACACACACACACACACCTTGACCAGATTGTCTAGGTTTAAGGACTTGTCAACATTAAGAGAGTAAGTGGTTGCGGGCGGTGGTGGGCCAGCCTCGGCCACCACACCTATTGTCAGTGAGAAAATCCACTAAGGTCATGAGGTGGGCGCGAACCCTCGACCCTGAGTTTAGCAGCCGCATGCGGTACCACTAGACCAACGCTGACTTGTAAAAGTCATACTACTGAATTTCCACAAGTCCCGGTGGTCCAGTGGTAGATTATGCGGTTGGCCATGCCAGAGTCGCGGGTTCGAGTCCACCTCACAGCCCTGGTGGATTTTTCCCTTGATATATATATCACGTTAATGTGATTTGTGTGTGTTTGTTGTCTATGTTATTGTGAAGCATTCAGACGGGACGTTCCAAAGGTGGTACCCTTCATGACAAAGGTGATACCCATCATGCCAAGACATGATTTACCTCTTGATGAAGCAGGAGATGCAGGAGCGCATTGGGTACCCAGTGCCCAAGGTACCCAGTGCCCAACCTCGATGAAAGGGCACATTTTTGACAGGACAAAGTGTCGGGCAGACACGCCAGTATGGCGGGAGAACTGATCCTTATCCTCACTAGGATGTGCGCTTCCCAGAGCTCTCATGTTTTCTTCCTACGCGCCAAGATGAGCCGAGAGATATGAGAGCCCACGAAAGGTTCGACTTTAACCTAATGACAATATGTTTTGAAAATGAGGTTTGCGTGTTACTGAAGCCTGGTCCATCAAAATTGATGCTTGGGAATGTTGCAAGTGCATGACCGGGAATAAGTAGCGTTTGCAGCCAGCAGGAGCGCTAGAGCTGGTCAGCTCCACATGGCTGACTGCTGCTTGGCGGCTCTGGGGGCGCTGTGTTGCGCCCTAACATTGCAAGGGTCATACTGCATAGTGAGTGGACCAGGATATGATAACAGCTGCATGGTGTGACACACACACACACACACACACACACACACACACACACACACACACACACACACACACACACACACACACACACACACATACACACACACACACACACACATACAATGGCTCCGGTGACTGTGTGGATAGCACGCTGGACACGTAATCCTGTGGCCCGAGTTCGGTTCCGGCGCCGGCGAGGAACAATGGTCAGAGTTTCTTTCTCCCTGATGCCCTTTGCTACCTGGCAGTAAACAGGTACCTGGGAGTTAGCCAGCTGTCACGGGCTGCTTCCTGGGTGTGTGTGTGTGTGTGTTAAAAAAATAATAACTAGCTAGTAGTTAGTATAACAGTTGATTGACAGTTGAGAGGCGGGCCGAAAGAGCAGAGCTCAACCCCCGCAAGCACAACTAAGTGAGTACATTGAGTTTCCAGGATGGATTGAGCACGGAGCAGTGAAGTCTCCCTATAAGACCAATCCACAAGTGCAGTGGGTACTCCCCAGCAGTGATGGGGCGTCAGTTGGGACGGCTTGACTCGGTCAGCACATGCAGGCAAGGACACGCACCTGACAGGGTTTTGTTTTTCAGTAATAGTAAGGTTGAGTGACAGTGCGTGTTGGTAACTCTTGCTGAGTCTCGTCTGTCTGTCTGTCTGTCTGTCTGTCTGTCTGTCTGTCTGTCTGTCTGTCTGTCTGTCTGTCTGTCTGTCTGTCTGTCTGTCTGTCTGTGTCTGTCTGTCTGTCTGTCTGTCTGTCTGTCTGTCTGTCTGTCTGTCTGTCTGTCTGTCTGTCTGTCTGTCTGTCTGTCTGTCTGTCTGTCTCTGTCTGTCTGTCTGTCTGTCTGTCTGTCTGTCTGTCTGTCTGTCTGTCTGTCTGTGTCTGTCTGTCTGTCTGTCTGTCTGTCTGTCTGTCTGTCTGTCTGTCTGTCTGTCTGTCTGTCTGTCTGTGCCTGTCTGTCTGTCTGTCTGTCTGTGACTGTCTGTGTCTGTCTGCCTGTCTGTCTGTCTGTCTGTCTGTCTGTCTGTCTGTCTGTCTGTCTGTCTGTCTGTCTGTCTGTCTGTGTCTGTCTGTCTGTCTGTCTGTCTGTCTGTCTGTCTGTCTGTCTGTCTGTGTCTGTGTCTGTGTCTGTCTGTCTGTCTGTCTGTGTCTGTCTGTCTGTCTGTCTGTCTGTGTCTGTCTGTCTGTCTGTCTGTCTGTCTGTCTGTCTGTCTGTCTGTCTGTCTGTCTGTCTGTCTGTCTGCATTACGGTGGGCAAGATGACGTGGGAAAGGTGGAGGCGGAGAATCTGGTCGCGTATAACTTACCTTGTGCTGATTCCGGGATCAGTGTCTCACGGCCCGGTCTCTGACCAGGCCGTTGGAGGATTGTGGTCAATGAGGTTGTTAGATGCCGCTGCGAGCAGTGAGGTGACCACATAACCCAATCTGCTGACCTCAGTTTTGTCTGGTCTTATCTGCTGTGGTGTGTGTGTGTGTGTGTGTTTGTGGTGTGTGTGTGTGTGTGTGTGTGTGTGTGTGTGTGTGTGTGTGTGTGTGTGTGTGTGTGTGTGTGTGTGTGTGTGTGTGTGTGTGTGTGTGTGTATGTGTGTACTCACCTAGTTGTACTCACCTAGTTGTGTTTGCGGGGGTTGAGCTCTGGCTCTTTGGTCCCGCCTCTCAACCGTCAATCAACAGGTGTACAGATTCCTGAGCCTATTGGGCTCTATCATATCTACACTTGAAACTGTGTATGGAGTCAGCCTCCACCACATCACTTCCTAATGCATTCCATTTGTCAACTACTCTGACACTAAAAAAGTTCTTTCTAATATCTCTGTGGCTCATTTGGGCACTCAGTTTCCACCTGTGTCCCCTTGTGCGTGTTCCCCTTGTCTTAAATAGACTGTCTTTATCTACCCTATCAATTCCCTTCAGAATCTTGAATGTGGTGATCATGTCCCCCCCTAACTCTTCTGTCTTCCAGCGAAGTGAGGTTTAATTCCCGTAGTCTCTCCTCGTAGCTCATACCTCTCAGCTCGGGTACTAGTCTGGTGGCGAACCTTTGAACCTTTTCCAGTTTAGTCTTATCCTTGACTAGATATGGAGTCCATGCTGGGGCTGCATACTCCAGGATTGGCCTGACATATGTGGTATACAAAGTTCTGAATGATTCTTTACACAAGTTTTTGAATGCCGTTCGTATGTTGGCCAGCCTGGCATATGCCGCTGATGTTATCCGCTTGATATGTGCTGCAGGAGACAGGTCTGGCGTGATATCAACCCCCAAGTCTTTTTCCTTCTCTGACTCCTGAAGAATTTCCTCTCCCAGATGATTCCTTGTATCTGGCCTCCTGCTCCCTACACCTATCTTCATTACATTACATTTGCTTGGGTTAAACTCTAACAACCATTTGTTCGACCATTCCTTCAGCTTGTCTAGGTCTTCTTGAAGCCTCAAACTGTCCTCTTCTGTTTTAATCCTTCTCATAATTTTAGCATCGTCCGCAAACATTGAGAGAAATGAATCGATACCCTCCGGGAGATCATTTACATATATCAGAAACAAGATAGGACCGAGTACAGAGCCCTGTGGGACTCCACTGGTGACTTCACGCCAATCGGAGGTCTCACCCCTCACCGTAACTCTCTGCTTCCTATTGCTTAGATACTCCCTTATCCACTGGAGCACCTTACCAGCTACACCTGCCTGTCTCTCCAGCTTATGTACCAGCCTCTTATGCGGTACTGTGTCAAAGGCTTTCCGACAATCCAAGAAAATGCAGTTCGCCCAGCCCTCTCTTTCTTGCTTAATCTTTGTCTTTGCTTTGTGTGTGTGTGTGTGTGTGTGTGTGTGTGTGTGTGTGTGTGTGTGTGTGTGTGTGTGTGTGTGTGTGTGTGTGTGTGTGTGTGTGTGTGTGTGTACTCATCTATTTGTGCTTGCAGGATCGAGCATTGACTCTTGGATCCCGCCTGTGTGTATGTGTGTGTGTGTGTGTGTACTCACCTATTTGTGCTTGAGGGTCCAACATTGACTCTTGGATCCCGCCTGTGTGTATGTGTGTGTGTGTGTGTGTGTGTGTGTGTGTGTGTGTGTGTGTGTGTGTGTGTGTGTGTGTGTGTGTGTGTGTGTGTACTCGCCTAGTTGTACTCACCTATTTGCGCCTGCAGGATCGAGCTCTAGCTCTTAGACCCCACTTTTCTAGCCGTTCTTTGTCTAATGCAACAACTCCTGGCCTATTTCCCTGTCATACCTGCTTTTAAAGTTAAGGGGTCAGCCTCTACATCCTGCTCCTTTAGGTCATTCCATTTACTCACTTCCCTTACGTTAAAAGAAAACTTTCTGACATCTCTCTGACACATCTGAGTCTCAGGCTTCCTTCCGCGTCCCCTTGTTCTGTTGAGATTCGTTGTAAACATTTCTTCTGTTTCAACCTTCTCAATATCTCTAAGTATTTTATACGTCTGTATCATGTCTCCTGTATCCATCCTCCTTTCTAACGTGGTCAGGTTTAGTTCCTTCAGGTTTTCTTCATACCTCATCCCTCGCAGCTCCGGGACGAGTCTCGTTGCAGACTTCTGCATCTTTTCTGGCTTCCTTATGGATTTTTTAGATTGGTGGGGGGCGGGCTCAAGGAATGGGCAGCATACACTAAGATTGACCTCACGTAAGCTGTATATAGTGATCTAAAAACCTCCTTATTCAAGTTTCTGAAGGATGTTCCTACTTTTACCAGATAACGACGCTGCTGTCGTTATCCTATTTATATGTGCCTCAGGAGATAGATTAGGTGTTACGTCCACGCCCAGGTCTCTTTCACGCGTCGTCACAGGTAGGCTGTTCCCCTTCATTGTGTACTGTCCCTTTGGTCGCCTATCACCTAGTCCCATTTCCATAACTTTACATTTGCTCGTGTTGAACTCCAGTAGCCATTTCTCTGACCATCTCTGCAACCTGTTCAAGTCCTCTTGGAGGATCCTGCAATCCTCATCTGTCACAACTCTTCTCATAAACTTTGCGTCATCCGCGAACATTGGCATGTAGGACTCTACTCCTGTAAACAAGTCGTTAACGTATATTAGAAATAGAATTGGTCCCAGCATCGATCCTTGAGGTACTCCACACGTTACCGTTCGCCAGTCCAATTTCTCGCCCCTTACCGTAAATCTTTGGCTCCTTCCTGTTAGGTAGTTCCTTATCCATGCTAGGACCTTTCCTCTCACCCCCGCGTGCCTCTCGAGTTTGAATAGCAGTTTCATGTGCGGTACTGTATCAAAGACGTTTTGGCACACACACACTGGCAGGCAGTGTGTGTGTACTCACCTATTTGTGCTTGCGGGGGTTGATCTCTGACTCTTTGGTCCCGCCTCTCAACTGTCAATCAACTGGTGTACAGGTTCCTGAGCCTATTGGGCTTTATCATATCTACACTTGAAACTGTGTATGGAGTCAGCCTCCACCACATCACTGCCGAATGCAATCCAGTTGTCAACCACTCTGACAGTAAAAAAAATTCTTTCTAATATCTCTGTGGCTCATTTAGGCACTCAATTTCTACCTGTGTCCCTTACTGCGTGTGCCCCTTATGTTAAATAGCCTGTCTTTATCTACCCTGTCAATTCCTCTGAGAATCTTGTACGTGGTGGTAATGTCCCCCCTCCCTACCTCTTCTGTCTTCCAGCGACGTGAGGTTTAATTCCCGTAGTCTCTCCTCATAGGTCATACCTCTCAGCCTGGGTACTAGTCTGGTGGCAAACCTTTGAACCTTTTCCAGTTTACTCTGTTGCTTGACTAGATATGGACTCCATGCTGGGGCTGCATACTCCAGGATTGGTATGACATAGGTGGTATACAAAGTTCTGAATGATTCCTTACACAAGTGTCTAAATGCCGTTCCTATGTTATCCAACCTGGCATATGCTGCTGATGTTATCCTCTTGATATGGGCCTCTATGGACAGGTCTGGTGTGATATCAACTCCCAGGTCCTTCTCTCTCTCTTACTCCTGCTCCCTGCACCTATCTTCATTACATTACATTTGCTTGGGTTAAACTCTAACAACCATTTGTTCGACCATTCTTTCAGTTTGTCTAGGTGTTCTTGAAGCCTCAAGCAGTCCTCCTCTGTCTTAATCCTTCTCATAATTTTGGTATTGTCAGTAAACATTTAGAGGAATGAGTCTATACCCTACGGGAGATCGTTTACGTATATCAGAAACAGGATAGGACCGAGTACAGAGACCTGTGGGACTCCACTGGTGACTTCACGCCAATCTGAGGTGTCACCCCTCACCGTAACTCTCTGCTTCCTATTGCTTAGGTACTCCCTTATCCACTGGAGCACCTTACCATTTACTCCAGCCTGTCTCTCCACCTTATGTACCAGCCTTTTATGGGGTACTGTATCAAATGCTTTCCGACAGTCCAAAAAAATGCAGTCCGCCCATCCTTCTCTTTCTTGCTTAATCTTTGTCACGTGATCGTAGAATTCTAGTAAGGCAAGATTTACCCTCCCTGAACCCATGTTGACGATTTGTTACGAAGTCCCTTCTCTCCAGATGTGTTATTAGGTTTTTTCTAGTGTGTGTACGTGTGTGCGTGTGTGTGTGTGTGTGTGTTTGTGTGTGTGTGTGTGCGTGTGCGTGTGCGTGCGTGAGTGTGCGTGTGCGTGCGTGAGTGTGTGTGTGTGTGTGTGTGTGTGTGTGTGTGTGTGTGTGTGTGTGTGTGTGTGTGTGTGTGTGTGTGTGTGTGTGTGTGTGTGCGTGTGCGTGAGTGTGTGTGCATGCATTCGAGTGTGAAGGTCCACTGGCTATACCTGGAATTCTCCCACCAGTAGACAGGGCCACACCTCTCCCCCCCCCCCCCCCGGTCGTCAAGGTAGACACAATCTCGTGGTGTCGCAGATTACGTCAACGTGGTTTTCTGAGAAGGTATAAAAAAAAATTATATAAGCACATTTGAAAGCAAAACGTTTTCGTTGATTTGACATAGTCATGAGTACGTGGAAGGGAATTCATTGACACTATCATTATATATATATATATATATATATATATATATATATATATATATATATATATATATATATATATATATATATATATATATATATATATATATATATTATATTAGTATATTTTGGTAGTAGTCTTTCTTGTAAACATATGTTGTTGAATATGACCGAAAAGGTAAGATTAATAATTCCTAACACGAATCTTCTCAATATGTCTTACGTTTTTCTTCACTGTCAGGGATAATTTAAAAATTAACTCTCCAAAGTTCATTTTTACAATTTTTATTTCTGGTCTGATGCCTAGAAGCGTTTCGCAAGACTTCTCACATTTTCAAAGACTGGTTTTTGCGTACTCGGTTTCATGCTTATATTTGTTTTTGGGTGAGGTGATAGGATACAAATGGTTTTGGGTACTAGTAATACCTATATAAGCAGTACCTTATATACTAGCAGTACCCGGCCACGCGTTGCTGTGGCTCAGCAACCTTCCCTGTCCCTCCCCACCATTCCCCACTCCACCATCCCCTCTTCCTTCCCACCATGCCCCACTCCCCTGTCCCTTTGTCCTCCCCACCATTCTCCATTCCCTCATCCCCTCGTCCCCACCTTCCCAAACTCCCCCGTCCCCTCATCCCCTCGTCCCCACCATCCCAAATTCCCCCGTCTCCTCGTCCTTCCCCCACCATTATCCCCTCCCTTGTCCCCTCGTCCTCCCCACTACCTCTCACTTCCGTCCCCTCGTCATCCCCACCATTCCCCACTCCCTCGTCCGACGCCTTCCCAAATGGTCTGATGCTCCCATCACTGAAATATAAGAAAAACAGTAAAAAAATGAAATGAAAATATGAAAAAAATAAAAAATTAACTATACTCACGAAATGAATGGTATGGTAAACAGTTCAACTCAATTCTAGCACAATATCACACAAAGTAATTCAATAAAAAATAAAATAAATCGAAATCTATGAAAATAAAATTTATCAATGCAATCGGAAACATTGAAATGGAATTCGTGACATATTTAGTATAGCGTGCATGTTGCCATTATGTGCAACAGATGGCGCTGTTTTTCAAAAATGCATGTTTTTACCTGTCACAGGCGTGGCATCTTTATAGTAGGTATATAGAAAGACGCACCTATCCGAATGCAACGTTGTGTCAAAATTTCAAAGCAATCGGTAAAGAGGTTTTGAAGATTTCCCTCACTTGAATAACTCATGAAAAACACAGTTTTTCAGAAAAAGCATGTTTTTTTTTTTTACCGTCACAGACGTGACATCAATATAGTATATATATGAAAACCTGCTCGGATGCGAATGAAACATTGTGTGAAAATTTCAAAGCAATCGGTGAAGAACTTTCGGAGATTAGCGATTTTGAACAAATAAATATATATATATATATATATATATATATATATATATATATATATATATATATATATATATATATATATATATATATATATTTATATTTTTGTGTAATTGTAGTTCTGTTGTTTTCTTATAATTGTTCGTTCATGACCGGTGGGTTTCATTCGCTGGGGAAGATAATCAGTACAAATATGACCAGACACCTCGTGGGATACGAACAGAATACAAAGAAACTGAGTAAAATGCACCGTCAGTGTGAGTGTGTAGCGTTGCGTCACAAGTGTATTATGAGTGTGTTGTGAGTCACTCTCCAGGCCTGGCCCCACCAGCGGGGTGTTGTGGCCACCGTGGTCACTCCTAGTGGTCACTCCTAGTGGTCACTCCCAGTGGTCACTCCTAGTGGACACTCCCAGTGGTCACTCCCAGTGGACACTCCCAGTGGTCACTCCCAGTGGACACTCCCAGTGGTCACTCCCAGTGGTCACTCCCAGTGGACACTCCCAGTGGTCACTCCCAGTGGTCACTCACAGTGGACACTCCCAGTGGTCACTCCCAGTGGACATTCCCAGTGGTCACTCCCAGTGGTCACTCCCGGTGGTCACTCCCAGTGGTCACTCCCGGTGGTCACTCCCAGTGGTCACTCACAGTGGACACTCCCAGTGGTCACTCCCAGTGGTCACTCCCAGTGGACACTCCCAGTGGTCACTCACAGTGGACACTCCCAGTGGTCACTCCCAGTGGACATTCCCAGTGGTCACTCCCAGTGGTCACTCCCAGTGGACACTCCCAGTGGTCACTCCCAGTGGACACTCCCAGTGGTCACTCCCAGTGGTCACTCCCAGTGGTCACTCCCGGTGGTCACTCCCAGTGGTCACTCACAGTGGACACTCCCAGTGGTCACTCCCAGTGGTCACTCCCGGTGGTCACTCCCAGTGGTCACTCCCAGTGGACACTCCCAGTGGACACTCCCAGTGGTCACTCCCAGTGGTCACTCCCGGTGGTCACTCCCAGGGGTCACTCCCAGTGGACACTCCCAGTGGTCACTCCCAGTGGTCACTCCCAGTGGTCACTCCCGGTGGTCACTCCCAGTGGTCACTCCCAGTGGTCACTCCCAGTGGACACTCCCAGTGGTCACTCCCAGTGGTCACTCCCAGTGGACACTCCCAGTGGTCACTCCCAGTGGACACTCCCAGTGGTCACTCCCAGTGGTCACTCCCAGTGGTCACTCCCAGTGGACACTCCCAGTGGACACTCCCAGTGGACACTCCCAGTGGACACTCCCAGTGAACACTCCCAGTGGCCACTCCCAGTGGACACTCCCAGTGGACACTCCCAGTGGACACTCTCATTGGACACTCCCAGTGGACACTCCCAGTGGACACTCCCAGTGAACACTCCCAGTGGCCACTCCCAGTGGACACTCCCAGTGGACACTCCCAGTGGACACTCCCAGTGGACACTCCCAGTGGACACTCCCAGTGAACACTCCCAGTGGACACTCCCAGTGGTCACTCCCAGTGGTCACTCCCAGTGGCCACTCCCAGTGGACACTCCCAGTGGTCACTCCCAGTGGTCACTCCCAGTGGTCACTCCCAGTGGACACTCCCAGTGGTCACTCCCAGTGGTCACTCCCAGTGGACACTCCCAGTGGACACTCCCAGTGGACACTCCCAGTGGACACTCCCAGTGGACTCTCCCAGTGGACACTCCCAGTGGTCACTCCCAGTGAACACTCCCAGTGAACACTCCCAGTGGTCACTCCCAGTGGACACTCCCAGTGGTCACTCCCAGTGGACACTCCCAGTGAACACTCCCAGTGGTCACTCCCAGTGAACACTCCCAGTGGTCACTCCCAGTGAACACTCCCAGTGAACACTCCCAGTGGTCACTCCCAGTGGACACTCCCAGTGGACACTCCCAGTGGACACTCCCAGTGGACACTCCCAGTGGACACTCCCAGTGAACACTCCCAGTGGCCACTCCCAGTGGACACTCCCAGTGGACACTCCCAGTGGTTACTCCCAGTGGTCACTCCCAGTGGTCACTCCCAGTGGACACTTCCAGTGGACACTCCCAGTGGCCACTCCCAGTGGACACTCCCAGTGGACACTCCCAGTGGCCACTCCCAGTGGTCACTCCCAGTGGTCACTCCCAGTGGACACTTCCAGTGGACACTCCCAGTGGACACTCCCAGTGGACACTCCCAGTGGACACTCAGTGGACACTCCCAGTGGACACTCCCAGTGGTCACTCCCAGTGGACACTCCCAGTGGACACTCCCAGTGGACACTCCCAGTGGTCACTTCCAGTGGTCACTCCCAGTGGACACTCCCAGTGGACACTCCCAGTGGACACTCCCAGTGGACACTCTCAGTGGTCACTCCCAGTGGACACTCCCAGTGGACACTCCCAGTGGACACTTCCAGTGGACACTCCCAGTGGACACTCCCAGTGGACACTCCCAGTGGACACTCCCAGTGGACACTCCCAGTGGTCACTCCCAGTGGACACTTCCAGTGGTCACTCCCAGTGGTCACTCCCAGTGGACACTTCCAGTGGTCACTCCCAGTGGTCACTTCCAGTGGACACTTCCAGTGGACACTCCCAGTGGACACTTCCAGTGGTCACTCCCAGTGGTCACTCCCAGTGGTCACTTCCAGTGGACACTTCCAGTGGACACTCCCAGTGGTCACTCCCAGTGGTCACTCCCAGTGGACACTTCCAGTGGACACTCCCAGTGGTCACTCCCAGTGGTCACTCCCAGTGGTCACTTCCAGTGGACACTTCCAGTGGACACTCCCAGTGGACACTTCCAGTGGTCACTCCCAGTGGTCACTTCCAGTGGACACTTCCAGTGGTCACTCCCAGTGGACACTTCCAGTGGACACTCCCAGTGGACACTCCCAGTGGACACTCCCAGTGGTCACTTCCAGTGGACACTCCCAGTGGACACTCCCAGTGGACACTCCCAGTGGACACTCCCAGTGGACACTCCCAGTGGACACTCCCAGTGGACACTCCCAGTGGTCACTTCCAGTGGACACTCCCAGTGGACACTCCCAGTGGTCACTCCCAGTGGACACTCCCAGTGGACACTCCCAGTGGACACTCCCAGTGGACACTCCCAGTGGACACTCCCAGTGGACACTCCCAGTGGTCACTTCCAGTGGACACTCCCAGTGGACACTCCCAGTGGTCACTCCCAGTGGACACTCCCAGTGGCCACTCCCATATGTGACACCAGGACGCCGGAAGACAAAGATGAGCTATGATCTGGAGCTCATATGAGCCATTATTGTGTACTGGAACACCGGCGTATCGTCCCTCTTGACCTTGACGTATGGCACTGTTTTGAGTCGGTGAGTTTGAAGATATTGGTGGCCTTATTCAGAAGGTGTCTATTAGGCTGTGGAAATATTCCTGGTGAGCGTTCACAGGGTCGTTGTGGCCTACGTCATGTGTGGGATTATGCACCTTGCGACCCATACATTTATTAGCCTAAATCCTTTACGGTCATCGTGTTTGTCTATTAAATTATTTTCAGAAGGTTTTATATATTTCTACATTTTGACGTCTGGAACTTTTTTTATTGAAAATTTTAATTTGTTTTCAAACTGTGTAGGTCATTGAAGCTCATAATCACGTTTAATTACGTTAATTTATAATTACTTCGGTGGTCAAATCGTCGTAAGAGTCGACAAAGCTATAAGATTTATATTAGAGAGACTGTCTGTCTGTCTGTCTAAAGCTGGAGGCTAGATGCTTGGGGGTAGCCTCCCCTAAATTGTCAGGGGGAATGGTGTGGGGTATAGGTCGTACATAGTATGGTAGTCCTAAGTTTAATTCTCTAAGAAATATTAGCATTTATAAACACCCCCCCCCCACCCCCGCCCCCTCATGCGAATTTCAGTCAAGTGTGAAATATTTGGTGTGATTTCCCTAGAGTATTTAGTAGTGATATTTTCTGAGATACCAATACAGTTGTTCCATTGGTTCTTAATAATACATTTTCGGAGAGAAGGGCTAGGTGGGGGGGGGCAGATGGGGAGGAAAATAGTGGAGACGAGAATGAAGAAAAAGGGAGAGGGGGTAGGAAACGGGGAAGAGGGGGGAAAGAGGAAGGAATAAGGGGGATGTGGGGAGAAGGGGAAAAGAAGAGGGTGGAATGGGGAGTGTGGAGAGGAAAAGAGAGAGAGAGAGAGAGAGAGAGAGAGAGAGAGAGAGAGAGAGAGAGAGAGAGAGAGAGAGAGAGAGAGAGAGAGAGAGAGAGAGAGAGAGACTATCCCAGGCCCCTTTGGTTACCCCTCCTTATTATTCTTACACATTATTAGGTCAGCTTAGGTTAGGTTAGGTTAGGTTAGGTTAGGTCAGCTTAGGTTAGGTTAGGTTAGGTTAGGTTAGGTTAGGTCAGCTTAGGTTAGGTTAGGTTAGGTTAGGTTAGGTTAGGTTAGGTCAGCTTAGGTTAGGTTAGGTTAGGTTAGGTTAGGTTAGGTCAGCTTAGGTTACGTTAGGTTAGGTCAGCTTAGGTTAGGTTAGGTCAGCTTAGGTTAGGCTATATTAGATTAAATTGGTTTAACAATCCGTTCGGTCCCCGCTGTGACTCCACCTCCTCCTCCTCGCGGGAGGTGACAAGCTCCGCAACCTCTAGCAATGTGGTCACTTGGTGCAGGCTCCGGCCAAGTGGCTTGGTGATGAGCGGAGCGTTGCAAGGTCCCCGGCTCCTGACCTTCACCAGCCTAGCGTCTGTTGTCTGTACGAGCGGGGCCAAGTGCTCCTACCGGCAGCTAGGCTATCTTGAGGTTATCTTGAGATGATTTCGGGGCTTTTTAGTGTCCCCGCGGCCCGGTCCTCGACCAGGCCTCCACCCCCAGGAAGCAGCCCGTGACAGCTGACTAACACCCAGGTACCTATTTTACTGCTAGGTAACAGGGGCATAGGGTGAAAGAAACTCTGCCCATTGTTTCTCGCCGGCGCCTGGGATCGAACCCAGGACCACAGGATCACAAGTCCAGTGTGCTGTCCGCTCGGCCGACCGGCTACCCCCTAGCGGCACCTAGACTACCCCCTAGCGGCACCTAGACTACCCCCTAGCGGCACCTAGACTACCCCCTAGCGGCACCTAGTATACCCCCTAGCGGCACCTAGACTACCCCCTAGCGGCACCTAGTATACCCCCTAGCGGCACCTAGACTACCCCCTAGCGGCACCTAGTATACCCCCTAGCGGCACCTAGACTACCCCCTAGCGGCACCTAGTATACCTCAGGGCTCTTGTTGTAACGCTGTTATGAGCCAGTTATATTTAATAAATAAACAACTGCGTCATAACTCATTTTACGTATTAATAAATAAATATATGAGTTATCCCGTTAATTATAAGTAGATATAATAAAGATACTTCGTATTCCTCCAGGTATTGAGGTCTTTCTTCTGCGTTGAGTGATTATAGTGTGGGGGATGATGTATTCTTGTATTTAAGTGGAATGTATTGTTATATTGTTGAGTATATGTGTGTGTGTGTGTGCGTGCGTGTTGGTTTTAGAGTGAGCTGACATTGCTATAGGCCTCACCACTACCTGAGAAAGTGGGACCTAAGAGTCATTAGGAATATGTGTTGAATAATAAACCTCACATTGTTTGAGTTAGGACAATACCATTTGTCAAATATTGATACTGTTCTTTAAACATTCCCCCATTTTGCACCCGCAAGATAACGTAAGATTTAAGCGTTGACGAATGTTATCTTCTTGTTTGAGGAGCTGTTCACGTGAGACAGTTAAGCAAGTCCCAGTTGTGTCTAGGAACAAGTGATAGGATAAACAACCCAGCGGGTTTTCTTCCCATTGGGGGGTGTGTTGTACATGCTGCTATGGCCTTATAGCTGAGCGGACAGCGCTCGGGATTCGTAGTCCTAAGGTTCCGGGTTCGATCCCCGGCGGAGGCGGAAACAAATGGACAGTTTCTTTAACGCTGATGCACCTGTTCACCTAGCAGTAAATTGGTTCCTAGGAGTTAGACAGCTGCTACGGACTGCTTCCTTGGGGTGTGTAACAAAAAGAAGGCCTGGTCGAGGACCGGGCCGCGGGGACGCTAAGTACCGAAATTATCTCAAGATAACCCTAGCCTATTGCTTCGGGGGGGGGGGGGGGGGGGGGAGGCGAACAGGGGAAAAGTCACGAACACTGACTTAGAAGTAGGATGATGGTAAATGGCCTATTTGACTTCCCTGTACAATTTGTATTCCATTTTTCCATTGCCTCTTAAAAGTTAGGATGTCATACTAGCCTAGGGTTAATTAATTGGCATTTTGTTTAAATAAAGTTACTGTTAATTATTTCTCTGGTGTATTTTATATACTTTCCCTGAATACTGTGAGTCACAGATCTTGGAGCATTTTGGACATCATTCTGTGATCTGAGGAGCCTTTTTTATGAGAAGACATAATATTTCCCCCTGTATTAACTCATGAAGTAAAAATTCAACAAATTCCATACATCCAGTAAGTATTGAAAGTCTTCCAAGTTCCCTTCACTCGGTAGTAACTGACTGGACTCCTCCAGAGTCAATTAACCTAATAATTAAAGTTCCAGAATGAGTGGTGGCAGCGTCATATGTTTATGGGTTATCTTGAGGTTATCTTGAGATGATTTCGGGGCTTTTTTTTTTTTAGTGTCCCCGCGGCCCGGTCCTCAACCAGGCCTCCACCCCCAGTAAGCAGCCGTGACAGCTGACTAACACCCAGGTACCTATTTTACTGCTAGGTAACAGGGGCATAGGGTGAAAGAAACTCTGCCCATTGTTTCTCGCCGGCGCCCGGGATCGAACCCTGGACCACAGGATCACAAGTCCAGCGTGCTGTCCGCTCGGCCGACCGGCCCCCTAACCTAATAATCTTATTATAATAATAAATAATAATCTCATAATAACCTAATAATGGGTAACCTAATCTCCCATCCAGTGCTGTAAGGATTGGAGAGATATCTCTAACATCGTTCCTTCCCACCTTCCGGATGGGAAGGAAGTCGTGGGCCAATCCTCTAAGGCTGTTGAGCTCGGATTGGAAGGAAGTAGAGTGTAATATCCTCACCCCGCGTCTTCGACGGTGATCTTGGGATTGGGCTCCCGAGGGCCGCCGGTGAACCGATGGATCTTGATACCGTGAAGTGTGGCGAAGGTGCCTCTGGCGTCCCGCAAACACCAGCAGAGTGGCGCTGACATTCAGCAGGCAGGAAGCTTCGTTGTCAGGTGTTCGCTGTCCATGACATGTGATGCTCTGACAGATGGCGCCACCTTGGGGACCTTGAGCCGAACCTTAACCCAGCACACGCACGCACACGCACGCAAACACACAATACAGCAACAGGCAGAAAGACAATGGTTTTCTGACAGGGATATCCTGCCTAACAATTCAACTTAGTCTCAATGATAGAGCCACAGAGATTCTACAGAAAAGAAAATGGTTTGGTTGTCTGTTTATCTGGTCCTGAAAAAAATAGGTTTTTGATAGTCCCACATAAGAGGTTGTTCTGGAAACTGGAAATTGCTGAAGGGGTGAGAGGCTGACCGCTAACATGGATGAAACATTTTCTGACTTACAGAAAGATGAGGGTGGTAATCAGAGGCAATGTATCAGACTGGAGTATTTGGGTAATGTTCAAAACGATCTACCAGAAGGAATCTAGAACTATATGAACATGTTTGCTGTTGCTGTTAAGCTAATAGGGAAGATAGGAGACTTAGACGATTGCCAGGCCCTTCAAGATAACCTATACAAAATAGGTGTATGGAGCAACACTTGACAAATGTATTTCAATGTGAATAAATGTCATGTTATATAATGTGGAATAGAACAAAATACGCCCCAACCAACTAACAAATTATGTGGAAAGACAATATAGAACTCCGACAAAGAAAGAGATCCTGAGGTGGTTCTGGGGAGACTCCAGTCACCTGGGCTCTAGGAGACTAGAGCCGTGGACTCCACGTGTGTGAGGCCGAAGCTCTATCGACCGAGCTATTGAGCAGTTTTAATAAGGAAAGTTTCCTAGGCTACCCCTCGCGGCGCCTAGGCTATTAAGCCTAGGCTATATAATCCTAGGCGCGGCGCCTAGGCTATACAATCAGAAGCATCCTGCTGCCAAACTGGAGTTTTCGACTTCCCCCAGACTACCACTGAAGCTCACAGGAATTAGTGGTCCTCGCCCGCGTCAGTAGAACTGAATAGAATGTTTATGCAGGCGATGAGTCACAATAACGTGGCTAAAGTATGATGACCAGACCACACACTAGAATGTGAAGGGACGACGACGTTTCGGTCCGTCCTGGACCATTCTCAAGTCGATTGTGATTGTGAAACCATTCTCAGTAGAATGTTTATTTCCAGGAAAGTGTGGATGACAACTGACGTGACTGGAGAGACTGTCACCAGAGGAACATGTGAAGAACATTGTGCGAGGAGCTGATGCCGCGGCTTTCCAACTTCACAATCCCTTTTCAATACATGCATGGCGAAATCTTAAAGAAACTGTTCGCAATTTTTGTGAGACCAAAATTGTAATATGCAGCGGTTGTATAGTGTCCATATCTCAAGATGCATATCAGTAAACTGGAAAAGGTGTAAAGACATCCTCGAAATGGCGTCTGGAACTGGCAAATAAGAGCTATGAGGAGAGGATAGAGGTGTTAAATATGACAAAGTAAAGATATAAGAAAAATAGGAGATATGATCACTGCATACCAAATAGTAACAGGAATCGACAAAACGTGAGAAAGAGGAATTCCTGAAACAAACAACCTCAGAACAAGAGGACACAGATTCAAGCTAAGGAAACAAAAGTGCCAAAAAATATTAGACAGTTTTCTTTTACAGAGTGGTAGACGGTTGGAACATGATAAGTGAGAAGGTGGTGGAGGCCAAAACCGTCAGAAGTGTCAAAGCGTTATACGACAAAGAGTACCGGGAAGACGGGACACCACGAGCGTAGCTCTCATCCTGTAACTACAATCCAATGTAACTAACGGAATAAATCCAATGGGACTCTACGTTCTTGTTGTTGTTTTTTAAGATTCAGCTACTTGGAACAAAAGTTGCAAGGAACTGGAACAAAAGTTCCAAGTAGCACGGGCTATGGTGAGCCCGTAGTGGACTTAACTGGCACAGAAGCGGTGCTGTGTTGTCTATGCTGTTTGTTGTTACAGATTTAGCTACTCAGAACGAAGTGTCCATGTAGCACGGGCTATGGTGAGCCCGTTGTCTATGCTAGGCGTATTGTATTTATACCGCTAGGGGGGTTCCAGGTACATAATAATACAAATAGGTGAAGGATAAGGCGTAAAGGGTGCAGAATAAAGCAAAATAAGGGGAAAGCACATATGAGTATTAATCAGGTGTAGTGGGCGGGGCGTTTTGAGCAGTGTCTTCTATGTTGGCATCTTCGTGTTCCGGTCTTGTTCTTACTCTCATGGTGGGTAGAGTGAAGAGTTCCGTAATTTAGGTATTTATAGTGGGGGTTGTTCGGTTTTATGTGAATGGCTGCAAGAATTTGTCATCTTACATCTTGAGTTTTGTTTATTATGCAAGTAATAATCCACCACGTGTTAATATTTCTTCGTGATACACACACACACACACACACACACACACACACACACACACACACACACACACACACACACACACACACACACACACATACATATATATATATATATATATATATATATATATATATATATATATATATATATATATAATCTTTGGACAACACCCACCAGTGGGCCACGAACCCAGAAAGCACAACTACCATCCAGTAGCTGCCATAACTAGTACGCTTGAACCCACTACACCATCAGACCCTACAAAAGAAGTAGAGACTTCGAGATATATATACACCTCAAATATCTCCACTTCCCGAGGGCACTAGACAAGTGAGAGGTTACTCTGCGTTTTTCATCAAGCCACTGTTAATGTGAGAGAACTCGCATTGAACTCGTATAGGCTTATAGCATGGACACGAGTTCTCTCACATTGACAGTGGCTTGATGAAAAACGCAGAGTAACCTCTCACTTGTCTAGTGCCCTCGGGAAGTTGAGATATTTGAGGTGTATATATATCTCGAAGTCTCTACTTCTTTTGTAGGGTCTGATGGTGTAGTGGGTTAAAGCGTACTAGTTATGACAGCTACTGGATGGTAGTTGTGCTTTCTGGGTTCGAGGCCCACTGGTGGGTGTTGTCCAAAGATTATTAATCTTCACTTGTGGTTTATGCAAGTATAGGCATATATATATATATATATATATATATATATATATATATATATATATATATATATATATATATATATATATATATATATATATATATATATATATATCAGAAAACTCTTGACCCTCCGAAGGATTCGAACTCGGTCAGCCAGGGCTGCCATGCCCCTTGGTGTGTCCAGTACTATAACCACTTGGCAAACTAGACTGTACAAAAGCATTCGAAGTCGTCTGACCCTTCATCCAATACCCGACAACTCTCATTGACCATTTTGCTCAACGAGAAACAGGATAACGATAAATGGTCTATTTGACTTCCCTGTGCAATTTGTATTCCATTTTTCCATTGCCTCTTAAAAGTTAGGATGTCATACTAGCCTAGGGTTAATTAATTGGCATTTTCAAATAAAGTTACTGTTAATTATTCCTCTGATGTATTTTATATACTTTCCCTGAATACTGTGAGTCACAGATCTTGGAGCGTTTTGGACATCATCCTGTGAACTGAGGAGTTTTTTTTATATGGGAAAACATAATATTTTCCCCTTTGTTTACTTGTACTGGTGCGCCTTAGAGGCCAGTCGGAGCTGCCTTGTATGGACCAATAGGATTTCTGCAATTCCCATTATTCTTCTGTAAATCTGACTTAAAACGAGACGCCCATTTTTAACTTCGGTAAATTATTAAATTAATTGATAAAGATGTTGTTAACGATGTAAACAGTTGAATCTGAGGTCATATGGCTGACCTTACTAAGGAGGTTCCCATGGTGATTCATGGGGTGTACTTTCTCTGGACGTTACAACGACCCACAATAATTGCTGCAACTTGCCCTCCTCTCAACTATAATAGGTTGGGTATTTCACGTTGTTGTAACTAACGTTACAAACGCAACCTATTAAAACAAATCTACGGCTCAGAAATATTACGTTTTCTATGCATTGACTCAACAGGTTATTGGTGGGTTACATGGGTTCGTACGCTTTGGTTATGATAATGGGTAGGATTTATTTACGAAGTGCGAGGATGGCCGGCCCTTTTGTACCTATTGCCCCTCTTACACAAGGGATGTAAACACAGAGAGGTATACCCCACCTGACAGAGGGCGCCTGACAGCTGGGTGGACAGCGCTTCCGATTCGTAGTCCTGAGGTTCCGGATTCGATCCCAGGTGTAGGCGGAGACAAATGGGTAAAATGTTTCTTTCACCCCTGATGCTCCCTGTTACCTAACAGTAAATAGGTACCTGGGAGTTAGACAGCTGCTACGGGCTGCTTCCTGGAGGTGAAGGCCTGGTCGAAGACCGGGCCGCGGCTGACTATCCTAAATCAGAACTGCCAAACAGCCACCGTCATTATCAACACACCTGCCGCGACCCCTTCATTAGCATCTGTATAAGGGAAGGGAACTGTCAGGAGAAAGCGCCAAGCCATTACGACTATATAGCACTGAGAAGGGGGGGTCAGGATAAGGATTTGGGATGGGACGGTGGGAAGGAATGGTGCCCAACCACTTGGATGGTCGGGGATTGAACGCCGGCCTGCATGAGGCGAGACCGTCGCTCTGTATAATCCAAGTCTGTCTTTTAAACGCTCATTACATAATTGACGGGCAGCAGCACTACGGGTAACTGTATATCTCCCGTCAATTACATAAAAGCCACTGTGTGTCATGGAGACAGGAAGTGAACTATAATTTCTTTAGGTACGACTTTTGTATTTTACGAGTTATGGCCCGTACACTGTTTGTTCTTGTGTGTGGCACGCCACGACGCTACATGGCAAGGAGTCAGATTCACGAAGCAGTTATGCAAGTACTTACGAACGTGTACATCTTTCCTCAATCTTTGACGACTTTTGTTACATTTATTAAACAGTTTACAAGCATGAAACTTCCCAATCAACTGTTTGTATTGTTATAAACAGCCTCCTGGTGCTTCGGAGCTCATTATCTGTTTAATAATTGTAAACATAGCCGCCAAAGATTGAGAAAAAGATTTACAGGTTCGTAAGTGCTTGCGTAACTGCTTCGTGAATCTAGCCCAAGGACGATATGGGCTGCACAGGTCACGTGACGGGACTATACAATTCGCGTGACATAGTTTAGTTCAATTATTATGTACCCCATACCCATCTCGTGGGCGGTAGTGGAAAGGGTTACAGAGGCACATAATGTACTCAGGGACTGAACCCCACAATTCATTTAGCCTAGCAAGTTACAAATCTTGATGAACTAGTTACAAAATTAAATGCACATGAAGATGTGGATAGTTAGTGTCACAAATATGTATGTATGTACCTTACCTAAATATGTATATATGTAAATATGTATATATGTACCTTACCTAAATAAACATTTATTTATTTATTTATTTATTTATTTAAATGATATGTTTGTCCTGCACACCGCCCCCTATCCAGTGGACAGCGGTGGATAGGTTACAATCACTTAGTTACTACCTACAGTTAGCAAACTCGAGATATTTGGCTAAAATTTCTGATAGCAGATCATTTTGAATGAAATATTTACACATCGTTGGAACATTGGTTATAGAATTGTCGCTGAATTCACGTATCTTTTCGCACTCCATCACATAGTGACGGAGGGTGTGCGAATAATTTTGTTGACACAGTTTACATTTGGTCAGGTCTACATCAGCAGATAATGAAAATTCTCAGAGATACTTGTAATCGAGTCTAAGCCGAGCAGTAGTAACATCTAGAAGTCTGCTGGTTTTATTGGATGATCAATGGATGTGTGGCTCCTCTTGCATGATAGTATGATAATAGATGGAATTACTGGTGTTGATTTCACTTTGCTTCAGATCTACAAAATTTTGTTGACGTTCTTGGTATACTATTGCTCTCAGACTGCTTATAGGAGTGACCGAGGCTTCACAATTCGCGTGACAATTTATAGCAAAGTATTCTAGCATCTAAATAGCCTAGTCTTTCAATAACATCCTGCTATACCATCCAATTAAAAGTTCAAGTCTTTCAAAAGCTTAACTTTATGTCTTAGTTGGACTAAGTATTACAGACTAAGTCTAACTGGAACCTTGCCTAACGTAATCCAGTTATTTCCCACTGTTAAACTAGCTTAATTAGGCTTCATGAATCATAAGGCTGGGTCAGGAGGTGAATGGAGCAAGCCTCATAGTTTTCCCAAGAAACTCCACTCAAAGATAATTTGCCTTTGCCTTCTTCCTGCCTACTTAAAGCTCGTCATTCACTTCTAAGATTTGGTTGTGTCGTCGTCTCGCGTTCTTGTCAGTTGGTCTTAAGGCACCATTACCACCTCTGCTCTTTTAATTATAATAATATAATGGTTACTTCTATAGTTTTAACTGAATTAGCGTTTTTTATTCCAAAAGTTCCGATTACTTTTATAGTTTTAACAGAGTAACTTTTCTTTCGCTTTTGTACTTTTTTGGAAGGGAAAGGGGGGTTGTTTAATTTTGTTAATTTAATATATATATATATATATATATATATATATATATATATATATATATATATATATATATATATATATATATATATATATTAGTATACTTTGGTAGCATTCTTTCTTGTAAACATATGTTGTTGAATATGACCGAAAGGGTAAGATTAATCATTCTAACAAATCTTTTCAATATTTCTAATGTTTTTCTTCACTGTCGAGGGTAGTTGAAAAATTAACTCTCCAAAGTTCATTTTCACACTTTATTTATGGTCTGACGCCTAGAAGCGTTTCGCAAGACACTTCTTACATTTTCAAAGACAATTTTACATACTCTGTTTCATGCTTATATTCGTTTTATGGGTGAGGTGATAGGACACAAATGTTTTTGGGTGAGGTGATAGGACACAAATCAATGGGTAAAGAGAACACGAATCAATGGGTACATTGCATGTTTTCTCTTCTTGCTTCTGTGCTGGTTCGGGGTCTTGAAGTGGGTAGAATGTAATTATGTGTAAATTGGCTGTTAATTGCTGGTGTTGACCTTTGGATGTGTAGTGCCTCGCTGCTAGTTATGCATATGGGAATGTCAAGACCCACAATCCTATGTTTGAAACAAACATAAGAATGTGCCTCAATGCCAAAAGTGACTGCCCACACAGGTACAAGAGGAGTGTTGCCAACGCTTACGTCGAACGGGCTCTCAGTCACAGCTCAGGATGGAAGCAAGTCGATGAAGAACTCTGTGGGGTAAGGCAGGTCCTAGTCAACAATGGCTTCTTTAACGGTTATGTTGAAGACGTCATAAAAAGAAAGGTGAAATGCCATGCAAATTCTGAAGAGTCGACTAGCACAACACTTGTACCCTCTATTAGACTGTTTTACAGGAACTTCTTTTCAACGGCTCATAAAACGGAGGAAAGGGTCCTGAAAGATATTATTGATAGGAACGTTATCCCTACAGACAAAAATCTGAAAATACAATTGACAATTTACTACAAAAACAAAAAACGGCCAACCTTCTCATGAAAAACTCCCCCAGAGACCAAACAGAATGCCTTGAAGGAAACCAATGTCGTCTATGCCTTCACATGTTCGCTTGGGGACTGTAAGCTCCAAAGAACTCAGTACATAGGCAAGACAACAACGTCTTTTTCTAGGCGATTAACTATGCACAAATAACAGGGCTCCAACAAGGAACATATAATCTCTTCTCACAACCAGACCATCACCAGAGAAATCTTAACAAGCAACACAGAAATCATCGATAAATACAGCGATAGCAGGAGACTCGACATCAGCGAGGCACTACACATCAAAAAGTCAACACCAGCAATCAACAGCCAATTAATGCACAACTATATTCTACCCACTTCAAGACACCGAACCAATATGGAAGCAGCAAGAGGAAGTATGGGTCAATGGGCCTTCTGCAGTTACTTCCATTCTTATGATTTCATACCCATTGATTCGTGTTCTGGCATAGTTCTGTCACCTCACCCAAAACTTTTGTGCCATATCACCTCGCCCAAAACAAGTATAAGTATGATGTATGTTATGTGTAAACTAGTCTTTGAAAATGTAAGAAGAATTATGAAACGCGTTCAGGCATCAGACCTAAAATAAAGAATGAATTTTGGAGAGTTAATTTTTCAATTACCCTTGACAGTGAAGAAAAACGTAAGAAATATTGAGAAGATTCGTTTTAGAATTATTAATCTTACCCTTTCGGTCATATTCAATATATATATATATATATATATATATATATATATATATATATATATATATATATATATATATATATATATATATATATATATAAATATATATATATATATATATATATATATATATATATATATATATATATATATATATATGTCGTACCTAGTAGCCAGAACGCATTTCTCAGCCTACTATGCAAGGCCCGATTTGCCTAATAAGCCTAGTTTTCATGAATTAATTATTTTTCGACTACCTAACCTACCTAACCTAACCTAACCTAACTTTTTCGGCTACCTAACCCAACCTAACCTATAAAGATAGGTTAGGTTAGGTTAGGTAGGGTTGGTTAGGTTCGGTCATATATCTACGTTAATTTTAATTCCAATAAAAAAAATTGACCTCATACATAATGAAATGGATAGCTTTATCATTTCATAAGAAAAAAATAGAGAAAATATATTAATTCAGGAAAACTTGGCTTATTAGGCAAATCTGGCCATGTATAGTAGGCTGAGAAGTGCATTCTGGCTACTAGGTACGACATATATATATATATATATATATATATATATATATATGTCGTACCTAGTAGCCAGAATGCACTTCTGGGCCTACTATGCAAAGCCTGATTTGCCTAATAAGCCAAGTTTTCCTGAATTAATATATTTTCTCTATTTTTTTTCTTATGAAATGATAAAGCTACCCATTTCATTATGTATGAGGTAATTTTTTGTTTATTGGAGTTAAAATTAACGTAGATATATGACCGAACCTAACCAACCCTACCTAACCTAACCTAACCTATCTTTATAGGTTAGGTTGGGTTAGGTAGCCGAAAAAGTTTAGTTAGGTTAGGTTAGGTAGGTTAGGTAGTCGAAAAACAACTAATTCATGAAAACTTGGCTTATTAGGCAAATTGGGCCTTACATAGTAGGCTGAAAAGTGCGTTCTGGCTACTAGGTACGACATATATATATATATATATATATATATATATATATATATATATATATATATATACGTTCAATGCTCTACGTGGCATTGAACACCGATAACAGTATCACTTCTTCAAGATGAATGTTAATATTTCGTTTTGTCTGGGACAGGAAGCTGTGTATTTACACAGCTTCCTGTGGCTTTCCTGTATAGTTCCCTGTATACTTTCCTGTATAGTCCTGTATGCTGTAACAGTTGCTGAGGTGACTTGAGTACAGATTTGGGACTACCTTACCTACCTTCAGGTTACCTTGAGGTGCTTCCGGGGCTTAGCGTCTCCGCGGCCCGGTCGTCGACCAGGCCTCCTGGTTGCCGGACTGATCAACCAGGCTGTTGGACGCGGCTGCTCGCAGCCTGACGTACGAGTCACAGCCTGGTTGATCAGGCTGTGACTATACCAGACTTACGAGACGTTCACAGGGGGGGGGTAAGGCTAAACAAACCTCAGTAGTTTCGATGGATGGAAGGCTGTCCCTTGTTACCAGATTCAAATCCGTCCATTCAACGGAAAATTGGGGATAGTCGGGTATAAAAGCTTGGTACAATCGAGGGAGAGGAGGCGGGAGACATCTCCCGTCACGCAGGGTGCAGTCGCACCTCCACAGATCTCCAGTATCAGCTCTTGATACTGGTAATGGCTCAAAAGGGCCACCACCTACGGGCTATTCATACCCGTGCCACCTCTTGGGTGGCTTAATCTTTATCAATCGAGGGAGAAGGAGAGTTGTGTTCTGTGTCTCAGTCCAGACAGGAGTCTGGGGTGTAGTGTTGGACATCACAGAGGCGGGGGAGGGAGACTGACTGTCTGGTTCAAGTTCAAGTTCAAGTATGTTTATTGAGATAAGAAAGAAATACATCTCAAAGGGATAGAGTAGCTTAGGCTATTTCTACCCCCCCCCCCCCCCCCTCCTGACTGTCTAGTGTCTACACGGAAGCTTCATCACTACTGTATCTTGAGTGAGTACTGGTCCCTTATGTTCTAACATCACAAGTGTTGATAATTATATTGCCTTGATAGGCAAGATAAATGAGGATTTTTATATTAAACGTAATTAAATAAAAATATATATTACTAAACTGTCTTTCTCTGGTGAATCCATTCGTTCCTGTTAGTCATTCGTAGAGAGTTGCCAGTAAATAGTGGACGTTGATCGTCTTCACCCCCCACCCGTTGTGATAGCCTTAACTTACCCCTTCTACTCCCCCGTGACCGGTACCCTTCACCGTTGGTCACTGTGAAGTACATATGTTCAGCAAAGGCGAAGGTGGTGGCGGCGGCATTAAGCAGTTTTAAGTAACTTTAAGATTAAGTATAAATGTTTAATTATTATATATAAACAAAAATTTATTATTATTTTAGAGTCAATGTTTACATTGGGAATTATTTTCTCACTGACCTTGGTGATAATGAAAGTCTCTCCCTTGACAGTGTTGACCGTGACACCGTCCTCTCCCTTGACAGTGTTGACCTTGACACCCGTCTCTCCCTTGATAGTGTTGACCTTGACACCGTCCTCCCCCTTGACACCGTCCTCCCCCTTGACAGTGTTGACCTTGACACCGTCCTCCCCCTTGACACCGTCCTCCCCTTTGACAGTGTTGACCTTGACACCGTCCTCCCCCTTGACACCGTCCTCCCCTTTGACAGTGTTGACCTTGACACCGTCCTCCCCCTTGACACCGTCCTCCCCCTTGACAGTGTTGACCTTGACACCGTCCTCCCCCTTGACACCGTCCTCCCCTTTGACAGTGTTGACCTTGACACCGTCCTCCCCCTTGACACCGTCCTCCCCTTTGACAGTGTTGACCTTGACACCGTCCTCCCCCTTGACACCGTCCTCCCCCTTGACAGTGTTGACCTTGACACCGTCCTCCCCCTTGACACCGTCCTCCCCTTTGACAGTGTTGACCTTGACACCGTCCTCCCCCTTGACACCGTCCTCCCCCTTGACAGTGTTGACCTTGACACCGTCCTCCCTCTTGACACCGTCCTCCCCCCACCTCTTTCGTTGAGGTGACAAGAGCAGTTCGCTGCGTCATGATGATTCAGAAAACCACACAAAGGACTAGTTTACTGTCATATGTTACACAGCAAAACATGTGCGAGATGTTCAACATCTTGGATGTTTATGGAGTAAACATACTTGGAGTATGGAAGGGAGGCCTACCTAACAAACGGTTTTTTAGAGATTAACCTTAATCAAAGGGTAATCAACCCTGAGCGGGTTACCAAGGCCACTACAAGAGCGTACTGACCAACCATCTAGTATACTTTAGTCATGCATTAAGTTTGGAACTAAAGAAAACTTAGTGTATAACGCCAAGGAATTGGGTATACTATTTTGATTTATATATCTCGCTTGTTCATGTGAACAAGAGCTATATCAACATACTCTCCAACAGATAATCCAGAGTAACAGATAATAACGGGCAATCCCAGATATAAATCTGGGATTGCCCGTTATAATTAGTGACTTTAGACCAAATGGTATGAGGTACTTTGAGCTCTGTAATTACTTCATACACTCAGGAATATTGGAAGATATTCTTGTGTTGTACCCAGATTTTGCTAGTGAGGGCTATATTAGATCAGTCTTACATTTCATGTTCTCTCATGATTTTTAGTCAGAGTTAATTTGTTCTGTATTGAGGCTGGTGTTTTCTCCCTTGATTCCATATATGACTAACCATCCTGTGAGATGGGCATATTAGATGAACTTATAACTAGTTATTTTTTATCTACATTGTGTAATCTTTCATATAGAATAAATAGGGTAGCAGCACATTGCTGTGTATACCCAAGTTTGTTAACCAAAAAAACAAAACAAAAAATCTGCTAATACCCATAATTCCCCCTTTTGACATATTACCCAAAGTGACCATCCATTTTTATTGAGGGGCGGAGTGGGCAGTGAAGATGATCAAGAGTACAGGTGAGGGAAACGTTGTAGAAATGTGGGATTATAGGGACCTGTTGCATTATTTTTTAACTTTTCGGACGTTGGAGTTATTATAAAATCAGGTCTTAAAGTTGTAGATGGAGGTGGCTTCCATAACTTCTTTCAGTGCATTCCACTATGCCTGTACAGGGTATATCCTTACATTTGTATCCAAATGTATCCTTACATTTCTTCGACTCATTTACATATCCAGCTTACACCTATGACCTCTTGTCCTACACCTACAAATCCAAATGTTTATTCAAAGGAATGTGTGTACGAAGAACATAAGAGTAATGTATAATTGTAGGGGCTGGAGTTACACAATCTGCTGGACTGCATATGGCGCAATGGTAAGACACTCGCCCGCCGGCGCTTCGCGAGCGCTTTGGCCTGGGTTCGTATCCTGGCCGGGGAGGATTGACTGGGTGCCAATCCTTAACTGTTGCCTCTGTTTACCCAGCAGTGAATAGGTACCTGGTTGCTAAGCGATTTGGCGGGTCGTATTCCGGGAAAAAAATAGGATTAAGGACCTGTCCGAAACGCTACGCGTGTTAGGTGCTTTACAAGAATGTAAGAACGTTTGTATATATAAATAAAATATATATATATAGAGCACACTTGAGAGAATGTGCAGAGACGATATTTAACATGCTCAAGGATTTCAGTAAGGGAGCAGAGTGGTGTCTGGGAGTGTCGGACCTCGCAATTTATATGGTCCACCTTGTTTATTGCTTTCAGTATCTTGTATGTTGTGGTCAATTCTTCTCTTATATCTTCTCTCCGCCAGGGTTGTAAGATTTATATGTAAGGGTCCCGGGGGTACAGTCGGGTTCCTTCACGACTCACACTCGAGAATTCCGGGTTCGAATACCGGGCGGGATAGAAATATACAAGATACATTGGGATTGTGAGGATACATAGCATAGTAATTACATTCTTGTAAAGCCACTAGTACGCGCAGCGTTTCGGGCATATATATATATATATATATATATATATATATATATATATATATATATATATATATATATATATATATATATATATATATATATATATATATATATGTCGTACCTAGTAGCCAGAACGCACTTCTATGCCTACTATGCAAGGCCCGATTTGCCTAATAAGCCAAGTTTTCATGAATTATTTGTTTTTCGACTACCTAACCTACCTAACCTAACCTAACCTAACTTTTTCGGCTACCTAACCTAACCTAACCTATAAAGATAGGTTAGGTTAGGTTAGGTAGGGTTGGTTAGGTTCGGTCATATATCTACGTTAATTTTAACTCCAATAAAAAAAAACTGACCTCATACGTAATGAAATGGGTAGCTTTATCGTTTCATAAGAAAAAAAATTGAGAAAATATATTAATTCAGGAAAATTTGGCTTATTAGGCAAATCAGGCCTTGAATAGTAGGCCGAGAAGTGCGTTCTGGCTACTAGGTACGACATATATATATATATATATATATATATATATATATATATATATATATATATATATATATATATATATATATATATATATATATAATCATTTACACAAATACATATACACATCGATAATCTTCTGTATCACAAGTGATTCAACAAGAGGCTCACAACAGTCACTATACAAGGCACTCTACATCTATGGTGAGTCACACAGTTACTAGTCTTGCTCCACACCCACCCAACTGGGCGGCAGCTTTACAGTCATGTGCATGCATTACCTATAGTAAGCAAATTTTGGATACTTCGCTAAGATTCCTGGCAGTATATCATCATGAATGAAGTACTTGCACATATCTTGGACTCCGTTGATGGTGTTATCTCTGAATTCCGCGATTTTTTCACATTCCATTAGGCTGTGAGTGGCTCTGGTGTGAGTAACAAACTATGTAACTCTGGGATATTGTGGTACGTGTAATTTCCTACGTGTAATTACCTAAGTGTAGTTACAGGATGAGAGCTACGCTCGTGGTGTCCCGTCTTCCCAGTACTCTTTGTCATTTAACGCTTTGAAACAACTAGTAAGAGTTTTGGCCTCCACCATCTTCTCACGTAACTTGTTCCAACCGTCTATCACTCTGTTCACAAAAGAAAACTGTTTAATATTTTTTTTGGCTCCTATGTTTCCTTAGCTTGAATCTGTGTCCTCTTGTTCTTGAAGTTGCTAGTTTCAGGAATTCCTCTGTCAGTTTGGTCGATTCCTGTTAGTATTTTCTTAGTGGTGATCATATCACCTCTTTTTCTTCTATCTGCAAGTTTTGGCATGTTTAACGCCTCTAGTCTCTCCTCGTAACTCTTGTTTTTCAGTTGTGTGTGTGTGTGTGTGTGTGTGTGTGTGTGTGTGTGTGTGTGTGTGTGTGTGTGTGTGTGTGTGTGTGTGTGTGTGTGTGTGTAAATAGATGTGTATGTTCAAATATTCACGCACCAGCCACACGCAAATGCCTGGAGTGTATGTCCTAAACATAGAAAACGGTCATTTTAGATAATTCAGGGTAACCTAAAAACCAAAAGCTTTGTTTCAAATTCAAATATTTATTCAGGTAAAAGTACATACGTAGAAGATGAGTTACAAACATAATGTTGGATTTATAGATAGAGGTAGTACATACAATACCTAAAACCACTAATACACACAGCGTTTCGAACACGGTGTGGGGGGAAAAAACACATAAAATACTTAATACTATTATTTATAAATAGTATTAAAATAGACTAAAACTTAATACTATTTATTTATTTATGTATTTATTTATTTATTTATATACAAGAAGGTACATTGGGTTTATGTGAGTACATAGCATGGTGCGTTTACATTCTTGTAAAGCCACTAGTACGCCATGCGTTTCGGACAGGTCCTTAATCTAACAGACAATATTAAGTTGGTAATTTATAGCAAAATTTATAAAATGTTAACAGGTACATTTGTAAGAAAATTTGACAAAGATTAGTAGGCACATTGATAGCTTTGATTGAAAGCATTGATAGCTTGATTGATAACATGACAAAGATTAGAAGGCACAGTAAAGCACATTGATAGCACATATAAGATGACAGCAATGAGCACAATGGTAAACTTGTATGGCCTACATACATATATATTAACAACTATGATATAAGATGATATCATTGATTACAATGGTAAATATAATAAATATTACAATATGGCTTAGGTACATATATTGGGGAATTGGGTAGCACTAGATACAGTGTGAGTTTAAAGCACTAGGTAGGAAACTGTTTAGTTTAGTTCATTTATTATGCACCCCATACCCATCTTGTGGGCGGTAGTAGAAAGGGTTACAGAGGCACATAATGGGTTCAGGGACTAAACCCCACAATTCATTTAGCTAAGCAAGTTACAATCTTGATGAGCTAGTTACAAAATTCAATATACGTCGTTACATTATCAATTGGTTCGAGATCGACCACGTGTACAGTTTCTAAATCAAGCAACTGACGTATATGGAGACCTAGTGTCACAATTGATACGTTTGTCCTGCACACCGCTCCTATAACTATGAAGATGAAATTAGGTACTTTTTGTTTTTGTTTTTGAATAAGGCAGAGGTTGGACAGCTTTTCAATTCGTTAGGGAGTGAGTTCCATAGACTAGGTCCCTTTAATTGCATAGAGTGTTTACATAGATTAAGTTTAACTCTGGGGATATCAAAGCAATATTTATTTCTGGTGTGGTGATAATGGGGTCCTATTATATCTGTCCAGGGAGAGTTTCAGAGCATGATTTGTATTTAAAAACAGGGTGTCGTAAATGAAGATGGCACCAGAGAATGTGTTGAGTGAGCTTATGTTTAGCATGTTTAGGGATTTAAACAGAGGGGCTGAGTGTTGTCTGAAAGCAGAGTTTGTTATTGTTCTCATGGCAGATTTTT
>NC_091159.1:29959641-30062141 GCF_040958095.1 Procambarus clarkii | reverse complement strand
AGCGAATCTATAGGAAGAGTTTATACCTTAAAAACAAAATATAACTTGGCATATACCACATATGTACTTATTAATCAGCCAAATAGTGACTACAACCAATAAGTCATATATGTACTGTCTTGTGCGAGAGCGGGTTGCATCACTACCTAAGGGTTAAAAAAAACTGTTGTACAAGAAAAGGATATAGCGACCGGCTCGCGAAATGTGACATAATATTCCGTTTTCTGTTGGTGGGTTTTCTTGTAGGTTAGGTTAGGGCACTTCAGTACATAACCTGTCGTACTGAAATGTCCTGTCCTCTTAATAATAACGTCGCTTTTGGCCGTTTGACTGAAAGTGGATGTAATTTGAAGATGAAAAAAGTATGAAATAAATTTGGGATTTTTTTTCAACACCAGTAAGGTAAGGGTCCTCTGGTAGGTTAGCTGGGCAGGAAATTCTCATAAAGTTTCAAAATGTTATGAAAAACGTTAATTGAAAGTTTCCTCTCCTAACCTTTCCGAGTAGGCCGGACGACTCAAACAGAAAACTGGACAGTACGTCACTTTTGTGAGTCGATTTCATTTCAAATTACGTCCACTTTTAGCCATAGCGCGCATACCATCCAAAAGCGACATTATTTTTAAGAGGACGGGTTGCGTTGGGAACGGGTCGAGAAAATAAAGGGTGCGAGTAAAAAAAAAATAGGGAAGCACTTCTGTAGCATAGTAGTCTACGTCCTAGACTTACAACCGAGTATACCATGGGATGGGGACCTCGATAAGCCCAACAGAGGCTTCTTGGCCTCCATCTATGGGAATGGTAAACCATAATGTGATGTATACGTCCATTTCTTGGTGTATATATATACACGGAGTTTACTTTAGTCCTGTATTCATGGTTAGAGTATACTTGCTGGGTGCTCAGTAAGCTGGCGTTCTTAACAGACCCCCTAAGGCTCAAAGGCCTTCAGAACGACACAACTGGAAGGTACCGGGTTCGATTCTGACGGCAGGACGAAGACGTTTGATTGGGTTAATTTTATACAATCCCGTAACAGGGATTGTATAAAAGTACTCCTTCCCTAACAGGAATTGTATACAAGTACTCCCTCCATAACAGAGATTGTATACAAGTACTCCCTCCATAACAGACATTGTATACAAGTACTCCCTCCATAACAGGGATTGTATACAAGTACTCCCTCCATAACAGAGATTGTATACAAGTACTCCCTCCATAACAGGGATTGTATAAAAGTACTCCCTCCATAACAGACATTGTATACAAGTACTCCCTCCATAACAGAGATTGTATACAAGTACTCCCTCCATAACAGACATTGTATACAAGTACTCCCTCCATAACAGAGATTGTATACAAGTACTCCCTCCATAACAGGGATTGTATAAAAGTACTCCCCCTCCATAACAAGGATGGGTACTATGTGTGATGAATGATGAGCGAATCAAAATTACATACAACTAACTCATCACGTACGTAAATTGCGTAGCTTAAGAGGTAGTTATGTTCCAGCAGTTCTTGAACCCATTATGCACTTAACAAAATTTGTTTATCTTCTAGCGTACGATTATTTAACGTTGTTGGGTAGATTAGATACACAGTGTTTAGTGGGGGTTTTCATACGTATATAGTAGTGTTGCTTAGAGCAGTCGGCTGTTGGCAGTGTTGTAGACGATGAGACGGAGCCTGGAGCAGAGCAGAGAGCTGAGTGAGAGCTCCATGCGGGATGGTGAGTGTGGATACTCGTGGCGCCCAAGAGCGTGGGAGCTCGTGGCGCCCAAGAGCGTGGGAGCTGGAGGCGCCCAAAGAGCGTGGGAGCTGGAGGCGCCCAAGAGCGTGGGAGCTGGAGGCGCCCAAGAGCGTGGGAGCTGGAGGAGCCCAAGAGCGTGGGAGCTGGAGGCGCCCAAGAGCGTGGGAGCTGGAGGCGCCCAAGAGCGTGGGAGCTAGAGGAGCCCAAGAGCGTGGGAGCTGGAGGCGCCCAAGAGCGTGGGAGCTCGTGGCGCCCAAGAGCGTGGGAGCTGGAGGCGCCCAAGAGCGTGGGAGCTCGTGGCGCCCAAGAGCGTGGGAGCTGGAGGCAGCCAAGAGCGTGAAAGTTTGCTGTGGTGGGAGTCTGGCTGTCTGCTCCGTGTCGAAACTGTAGCGTCCTGGGGGTCGGCTGTAACCCGTACACGCCGAGTGCTACAGTCTTGAGGTAGAAGTTGTGTGTTAACTCCCAAGCGTCTGTACTGAAGTTGAACTGAACTACTGTGGGAATTATACTGATGATTGATGAAGATTAAGCCACTCAAGAGGTGGCAGGGGCACGAATAGCCCGTAAGATGATTATTTGCTATCGGCTGCTTATATAATCGGAACAAAACCTCACCTTATCGTTAGGTTATCGTTATCGTTATCTCTAGCAGGTTAGGGAAGAATTATTTGTAATTAGTGAAGAGGTATGAGTTTCGTCATTAGTGGATTAAGTAGACGCATCTCATTAAGTATATGACAGTTTGGAGCGAGTATGTTGTTTACATAATATACTCCCTACAGTATATTTACTAAACTCTGTGACTTTGTTTCTGGGGTTCACTTCCTAAGTCCTTTGTGTCCCTCTGTAACCTTTTCCACTACCACATACAGGATGGGTATGGGGAACACTACCACCCACAGGATGGGTATGGGGTACACTACCACCCACAGGATGGGTATGGGGTCCACTACCACTCACAGGATGGGTATGGGGTACACTACCACCCACAGGATGGGTATGGGGTTCACTACCACTCACAGGATGGGTATGGGGTACACTACCACCCACAGGATGGGTATGGGGTTTACTACCACTCACAGGATGGGTATGGGGTTCACTACCACTCACAGGATGGGTATGGGGTTCACTACCACTCACAGGATGGGTATGGAGTCCACTACCACTCACAGGATGGGTATGGGGTCCATTACCACTCAAAGGATGGGTATGGGGTTCACTACCGCTCACAGGATGGGTATGGGGTCCATTACCACTCACAGGATGGGTATGGAGTCCACTACCACTCACGGGATGGGTATGGGGTCCATTACCACTCAAAGGATGGGTATGGGGTTCACTACCGCTCACAGGATGGGTATGGGGCCCACTACCACTCACAGGATGGGTATGGGGTCCACTACCACTCACAGGATGGGTATGAGGTACACTACCACTCACGGGATGGGTATGGGGTTCACTACCACTCACAGGATGGGTATGGAGTCCACTACCACTCACAGGATGAGTATGGGCCACTCACAGAATGAGTATATCCAAACCACACATATTAAATAATGTAAATAACGAACTAAAAAAAGTCCACTTATCGATGTCAACCAACAAACTCATACTAAACATAAAAAAGACCTACTATATCTTATTTGGAAGCAAATCAACAAATGCAATTCAGCTTCAGAATTTCAGTTTTCTTACCTTAATAATTTTCGTGCTATGTCGTTCGTTTTGGTATCATTGTGTTCGCAATTAAATTCCCTGCAGATGTATATGCTTATAATGTCCAAAAGCCTGGTGAGACTCCCCGCAGCAAGCCTAAAGTTACCCGTGAACGAGCACCAATTTGCACACCACAGCCTAATGTGTATACTCGTTCCGTTTGATAACATAAATTTTCATGTTACATAGCTCGTTTTGGTATCAAATTGTTCGCAATATAAAGGCGCCCATTTTAAAACTAGTCGCATAATAATAGAGCACCAGTCTCTGTGGTGTTGTGGTAAGACACTCGCCTGGCGTTCCGCGAGCGCTATGTCATGGGTTCGTATCCTGGCCGGGGAGGATTTACTGGGCGCAAATCCTTAACTGTAGCCTCTGTTTAACGCAACAGTAAAATGTGTACTTGGATGAAAAAACGATTCTTCGCGGCAGGGGATCATATTCCAGGGACCATAGGATTAAGGACTTGCCCGAAACGCTACGCGTACTAGTGGCTGTACAAGAATGTAACAACTCTTGTATATATCTCAAAAAAATAAAAATAAAAAAAATAAACTGGAATTATAACAAATATTTTAATTTTGGACGCTCATCATCAAAATTATTTATATCTTTCCAGTGTTCTGACATCAATTTTCATGTTACATCGCTCGTTTTGGTATCAATTTGTTCGCAATATAAAGGCGCACATTTTAAAACTAGTCCCATAATAATAGCAATATAAATAGAATTTTAACAAATATTTTAAAATTTAAAATATAGACACAAAAACCTATTTATAATCTTTCAAGTGTTCTGACATCAAGTTTCGTGTTACACCTTTCATTTTGGTATCAAACTGTGCGCATTCTAAAGGCGCTTATTTTGAAACTATCCCGAGGTCGATCGGATAAAAAATTAATTTTATACAAATATTTTTGTAGTGGACGCGAGTCCTGTCCACGGCTAGGACTCAAGAGAAAAAAAATGGACATGATCGGTGTCCAAAGAGAGCGATACTCCTAGACAATGTTAACATCAGCAATAAAAATTATGGAAAATTCCTTGGCCTATACTTAGACAAGAGACTCAACTTCAGCACCCACATACAACAAATAACCAAGAAAGTCTCTAAAACAGTTGGTATACTCTCAAAAAATCAGATTTTGTTTCAAACCCTGCTATCCTCTCATTATTTTACGCGCCAATCTATCCACATCTTACATATGGTGTCTGCCCATGGGGTTCAACCAATGTAAACTACCTCAAGTCCATCATCCCCCAACAAAAATCTGCTTTCAGAACAATAGCAAACTGTTTTCAGACAACACTCAGCCCTCTGTTTAAATCCCTAAACATGCTAAACATAAACTCACTCCACACGTTCTCTTGTGCCATTTACAGTTACAAAACCATGTTCTTAAATACTAACCCTGCTCTGAAACTCTCCTTGGACACATGTAATAGATCCCATAATCACCACACCAGAAATAAATATCTCTTTGATATCCCCAGAGTCAAACTTTATCTGTGTAAATACTCTATGCAAATAAAGGGACCTAGTCTATTGAACTCACTCCCTAACGAATTGAAAAGTGTCCAACTCTTGCCTTATTCATAAATAAAACCAAAAAGTACCTAATTTCATCATCATAGTTTCCTATCTAGTGCTTTATACTCGCACTGGATCTAGTGCTCGATCAGGGAGCCGGTCGGCCGAGCGGACAGCACGCTGGACTTGTGATCCTGGGTTCGATCCCGGGCGCCGGCGAGAAACAATGGGCAGAGTTTCTTTCACCCTATGCCCCTGTTACCTAGCAGTAAAATAGGTACCTGGGTGTTAGTTAGCTGTCACGGGCTGCTTAAGCACCTAGGGGTGGAGGCCTGGTCGAGGACCGGGCCGCGGGGACACTAAAAAGCCCCGAAATCATCTCAAGATAAGATAGTGCTTCCCAAACCCCCAATATATGTACCTGAGCCATACAATCTTTACCCTTGTTGTCATTGCTGTCACCTTATATCATGGTTGCTATATTGAGTGCATATTTTACTGCATTATACCTTAAAATGATCCTCAAATTGTGCTACAATGAACCAGTTGATAACCCTCAAATTTTACTCTTATGTACCTACTAATCTTTATCATTATCGTGTATCGTCATTATCGTGTAGTGTCATTATTGTGTAGTGTCATTATTGTGTAGTGTCATTATCGTGTAGTGTCATTATTGTGTAGTGTCATTATCGTGTATTGTCATTATTATGTAGTGTCATTATCGTGTAGTGTCATTATCGTGTAGTGTCATTATCGTGTATTGTCATTATTATGTAGTGTCATTATCGTGTATTGTCATTATTGTGTAGTGTCATTATCGTGTATTGTCATTATCATGTAATAATCTAATCTTTGTGTATTGTGTCAAATTTTCTTACAATGTACCTGTAATTTTTTTTGTCAGTTTTGCTCGAAATTACCTACTTGAAATTAACTGTTAGATTATGGACCTGCCCGAAACGCTATGCGTGCTAGTGGCTTTAGGCATTGTATGTACTAGCTCTATCTATAAAGCCAACAAACTTTGTAAATCTCTTTATGTATGTACCTTACCTAAATAAAGATTATTATTATTATTATTATGTAAAATTTTGAATGTAAAATCTCTTTATGTATGTACCTTTGCCTAAATAAAAATTATTATTATTATTATTATTAAAATCATCATTGCTATGTACCTTCTTATCCCCAGTGTGCCTTCTTGTATATAAATAAATAAATAGATATATAAATAAGTAAATATATAAATAAAGGGGTACATTACCACTCACAAGATGAGTACATAGGGTCCACTACCACTCACAGGATGAGTACGGGGGTCCACTACCACTCACAGGATGGGAATGGGGTCCACTACCACTCACAGGATGAGTATGGGGGTCCACTACCACTCCCAGGATGGGTTTGGGGTCCACTACCACTCACAGGATGAGTATGGGGGTCCACTACTACTCACAGGGATGGGTATGCGGTCCACTACTACTCACAGGAAGGGTATAGAGTCCACTACCACTCACAGGATGGGTATAGAGTCCACTACCACTCCCAGGATGGGTATAGAGTCCACTATCACTCACAGGATGAGTATGGGGGTCCACTACCACTCACAGGATGGGTATAGAGTCCACTACCACTCTCAGGATGGGTATAGAGTGCATGACAAATGAAGAGCCAAAACCATTTCCTCCACAGAGACGGTGACCCAGAGCCTGGTAGACACGGTGGAGACCCTCCAGGACCTCTCTCACCCTTGTGTGAGGGACTGCGTGGCCGGTGATTCCCGGGTCTGCAACTACACCTTCAAGGTGGGTCACTCAGCTCCATTTACCACACTATACCCCCTCCCCCAACCCCTTCGGTAACTCATTGTTATTTCAGTCATTCAACTTGCATTTTAATAACGTCTTAACTATGAACCTCCTCCTCCACGCCTCCTCCAAAGCTTCAGGTCCTCCTCAAACCTCTTGCCCTCCAAACGTCATCTTGGCTCCTCTCATTATGTATGGGAGAACATTATATATAGAAGCCTCTACTGACTCTATAATTGTTAGCAATGTTAGCAATTATTTTTTTTTAAGATTCCGTGTCATGTATATGATTTTACTTTGTACAATAAAGATTTGACAGTTACAGTGTGTGTGAGAAAGATGGATGCAGTGGCTATGGTGTAGTCGGATCACAACCGAATGATCCCGAGTTCGACTCCCCTCAGTGTTTCCTTTCACCTGATGGTGTTGTTCATTTCAAATAAGGAGCTGGGAAGTAGTGGTGTAGTGGGCTGCGTCCTGGGGAAGTTGTCGCAGTTGACCAAACATTGTGTGTGTGTATATATATATATATATATATATATATATATATATATATATATATATATATATATATATATATATATATATATATATATATATATAAATTCATATAACAACTCTTAGTGTACCGAGAGGAAAGTATTATTGATGAAGAATTTGCCACCTAGATGGAACGGACACGTTGTTGGGTATGATGGGTGTAGATTGATGAAGATTAAGCCACCCAAAAGGTGGTACTACGGGCATGAATAGCCCGTAAGTAGTTGCCCTTTTAAACCATTGCCGATGAGAGAGAGAGAGAGAGAGAGAGAGAGAGAGAGAGAGAGAGAGAGACTCCCGTCTGGGTGATGAATCATTCATAATGATGATTGATGAAGATTGAGCAACCCAAAAGGTGGCACGGACATGAATAGCCCGTAAGCGAGTGAGGAATGAGTGTTGTATATTAATGTTGCAAATTCCTTAAATTTTACTATTAGTATTTTATGCAAAATTATTTTGCTACTATTTATTAATTTATTCCTTTTTAACAACATTTATTTTAAAATATATTTGCTATTAAATTGAAAGACTAATATTTCATTGCACGACTGTTAATTTAGGAATTTTTATAATTACTGTGGAGTTTACCAAACTTTGGACAGAAAATGGTATCTCGCTTGTAAAGTAAAATGAAAAGTATTTTCTTTTACTGGAAATAAAGGTTTATTATTACAGGGCCGTTTAAATTTAGGAAGGCATTTATTTTTTATTTTTATATATACAGACACATACAGAGTAGTGACAAGAGTTCTTACATTATTGTACAGCCACCAGCACGTATAGCGTTTCGGGCAGGTCCTTAAATTAACCGTAATATATTCCCCGGAATACGAACTGCCAAACCGTTTAACAACCAAGGTTGAATTGACCACGTTACAGGTAGAATGGTACATCACCATGAGCAAGGCGTGTCACGACTGTCCCTTCAACGTGAGTGACTGCTCCCGCCCCCACTGTGCTGCCGCGGACGGGTACGAGCGAGCTCTCGTTACTGTCAACCGGAGACTACCTGGACCTTCCCTGCACGTGAGTAGAGACTCTACCTGGACCTTCCCTGCACGTGAGTAGAGACTATACCTGGACCTTCCCTGCACGTGAATAGAGACTACCTGGTGGACCTTCCCTGCACGTGAGTAGAGACTATACCAGGACCTTCCCTGCACGTGAGTAGACTACCTGGACCTTCCCTGCACGTGAGTAGAGACTACCTGGACCTTCCCTGCACGTGAGTAGAGACTACACCTGGACCTTCCCTGCAAGTGAGTAGAGACCACCTGGACCTTCCCTGCACGTGAGTAGAGACTATACCTGGACCTTCCCTGCACGTGAGTAGAGACTATACCTGGACCTTCCCTGCACGTGAGTAGAGACTACACCTGGACCTTCCCTGCAAGTGAGTAGAGACTACCGGTGGACCTTCCCTGCACATGAGTAGAGACTACCTGGTGGACCTTCCCTGCACGTGAGTAGAGACTATACCTGGACCTTCCCTGCACGTGAGTAGAGACTATACCTGAACCTTCCCTACACGTGAGTAGAGACTATACCTGGACCTTCCCTGCACGTGAGTAGACTACCTGGACCTTCCCTGCACGTGAGTAGAGACTATACCTGGACCTTCCCTGCACATGAGTAGAGACTATACCTGGACCTTCCCTGCACGTGAGTAGAGACTATACCAGGACCTTCCCTGCACGTGAGTAGAGACTATACCTGGACCTTCCCTGCACGTGAGTAGAGACTATACCTGGACCTTCCCTGCACGTGAGTAGAGACTATACCTGGACCTTCCCTGCACATGAGTAGAGACTATACCTGGACCTTCCCTGCACATGAGTAGAGACTATACCTGGACCTTCCCTGCACGTGAGTAGAAACTATACCTGGACCTTCCCTGCACGTGAGTAGACTATACCTGGACCTTCCCTGCACGTGAGTAGAGACTATACCTGGACCTTCCCTGCACGTGAGTAGAAACTATACCTGGACCTTCCCTGCACGTGAGTAGAACTATACCTGGACCTTCCCTGCACGTGAGTAGACTATACCTGGACCTTCCCTGCACGTGAGTAGAGACCACCTGGACCTTCCCTGCACGTGAGTAGAACTATACCTGGACCTTCCCTGCACGTGAGTAGAGACTACCTGGACCTTCCCTGCACGTGAGTAGAGACTGCCTGGACCTTCCCTGCACGTGAGTAGAGACTACCTGAACCTTCCTTGCACGTGAGTAGTAGTAGCACATACAGGATTACAGTAGTATTCCATACATGTGGGTATAGTACATATATTAAAAAAAGTCCCATTAGTGCAGTCTGATTCGTTCTTGACACACAATCAAGAATGCCGGGTTTGAATTCCAGGCGGGGCCAGAAATGGTTGGGCACATTTCCTTTCACCTAATGCCTCTGTTCACCTGGCAGTGAGTAATGGATAACACATACTGTACTATGAATAGTACATAAGTGAATATTACATACAGATACCAGTACTTGTAGTTTGGCTTGTAGCTTTTATACATGTGTAATGGGGGGTGGGGGAGTTTTATACAGGATTCATATCCAGCTGGAAAAAATCATCAGAGCAAATGGGGGACACCTTTGACAAGCCACCAACTTCCTGTCCTTTGTGGAGGCCACAACAGTGTAAGTGCCCCCTCAGGTAAATTCAGTTAAATATCCTATGAGCAAAACCAGAGATTGGGGTACTCAACATTGGGGTATTCGGCATTTACCAATTTCTTAATTTTCCATTCTTTTATCTTCCATTTTGCTAATGGAGACATTTACAGTATTAACTATCCTTTGTCAACTTTCTTGGAATTAATATTATTTATTTGTTATAATTATGGATGGCATCACCTTGTGTTTCCCGAGTGTAAATTCTGGTACAGCCTTAGTGTATACTGTACTTAGTTCCCCAAACCAGCATATATATCTAGTACTCAGAACCAGCGTATACCTAGTTATCAAAACTAGCATATACACACTGCAACCACCACCACACACTTCCACCACCACCACACACTACCACCACAAGCACACACTACCACAACAGTAGTACTCAGAACCAGCATATATATAGTTCTCAAAACTAGCACATGCCTAGTTCCCAAAACTAGTATATACTGTTCCTACTTCCCAAAATCCATTTCCACCAGCAAGCAAAGCATTCTGTATCAATCAAATTTCTAAGCTGGTTCATGTTAATTTTCCTAGTGATTTACTGTTAAAAGACAAATTTGGTGGATATATATATATTTATTGACTTATGGATCGAACTACAAATTAAGAGATAAATGCACAATTGGTAATATTGTATCGTACATATATATATATACTTTATAAGCAATACCATCCAATGCTTCTTTTGTCAGGTGTGTGTTGGGGATGAGCTTGTAGTTGATGTGGTCAACGAACTGGGCAGCGATTCTACTTCTATCCACTGGCATGGACTTCATCAGTTGGGTACCCCTTACATGGATGGTGTCCCATTCCTCACACAATGTCCCATTCATGCTGGAACCACCTTCAGGTAGCATCCTCTTTTTCACCTAGTTATGCATTGATGACACCACCTTTAGGTGACATCCCTTCTTCATCTAGTTTCCATTAATGACACTAACTTCAGGTGACACCCCCTTCTTCATCTAGATCCCTACACTGATGTCACCACTTTCAGGTGACATTCCCCTTCTTTACCTAGTTCCCTACACTGTTGGTACCACTTTCAGGTGACATCCCCTTCTTCATTAGTTCCCCACACTGATGGCACCACTTTCAGGTGACATCCCCCTTCTTCACCTACTTCTTCATTTATGGCACCAATATTATCCAATATAATATAATCTTTAGATTATACCAGGACTTCCAGTAAATGTAGATACATAGACTTCACAGAAGATTTTGATGAGATATCACATAAAAGACTCGTAAGGAAATTACAAGTAGATAGAATAAATGGAAAAGCACTAGAATCAATTAAACAATGGTTAAAACAAAGAAAGCAAAAGGTCATCCTAAATGGAAATGAATCAGACTGAAGAAATGTGTTAAGTGGGGTATCACAAGGTTCCATTTTGGGGCCAACTCTTTTTCTCATATGCATCAATGACATGGACTATTAAAAATCACATCATAAAATTTGGAGATGGCATTAAGATTGGTAAAGTAGGAAGTGAAAATAATACTGAGGCCTTGCAAGGAAATCTACAAGAACTACACAAATGATCAGAAAACTGCAAATGTGCTTTAATATTGAAAAATGCAAGACCGTGCACATATGGCATGTACACATCACAACTATCAAAGTAACAACAGTACCATGCAGCAGATTGAAGAGGAAAAATACCTAAGAATCACTATCCATTAGTCAATGAAAGTTGTGCAACAAGTGGAAGCTGCAGTAAAAAAGTCAACCAAATCCCAAGAATAGTCAAACGAATCTTTGTCTTCAAATAAAAGTGGTGATTCAACTGTACAAATCTTTGGTACACCCACATTTGGACTACTCTATTCAAGGAAGGAGACTTATCTTCAGAAGGATGTATCTGCATTGGATACGTATCTGCATTGGTACAATGCAGAGTAACAAAAATCGTCCCATTTAAGTTGACTCACACTAGGAAAGTTGATGGCCACAGGTCTAACAACTATGCAACCAGACATGACAGGACAGATCTCACAGAAACTTTTAAAATAAATCACGAATTGAAGGATATTAGTCCAGACCATTTTAATTAAAAGGTCAAATGTAATAATTACAAGGGACAACAGCTTCAAGCTCAACAAGCCACAATGTAGGACAGAAAACATTAGATGTTTTTTCACCCATTGGATAATAAATCCTTGGAACTATCTACCGACCAAAACTATAAATGCCAAGACATTACTGCAGTTCAAAATCCAGTTGGAACAAATCCTCGGAAAAATGGGGGACGTTTGTCTAGCTACCGGCTTCCTGTCTCCATTATGGCCATCAGGTAAATTCAGGTAAATTAGTGCTAATAGACAAATAATCAGTTAAACTATTTGGGAAGAGTAATTGACAAAAAAAAAGAAGTGTGTGCAAGCAAAGCTGAAAACATATGTCAGGAAAGGAAAGTCGCTGGTGAAATAATTTAATTCCTGGTTAGGAAGAATAAGCCAGGAAGAGATGTGTCCCACTCTTATATATGAATCTTAAATGCAGGTGTTGTATGTGAAAACTTGACAAATTGTAAGACAAGAGAGCAGACTTCAGATAATTTTGATAATTCATCTATCCGCTGAAGCTGTAAATGCCAAGATATACAGGTAACTTCAGTTCAAAACCTTTCATTAGCCACTGTCTTTCTGTCCCCATTGAGGACGGTGCCCATCAAACATATTCAGGTAAGTAAATTTAATGGTAACTGGATGGGCAGGTATGATGAGTTAATTTACCCAAATTTACTTTAGGGTCACTAACACTACTGGCCTTGACGAGGACACGGAGCTGGTGGCTTTGTTTAAGGTCCCCACATTTGCCCTGATGATTTGTTCCAGCTGTATTTTTAAATTTAACAGAGTCTTGGCATTTACAGCTTCAGCGGGTAGGCAATTCTATGGGCTTATAACCCTGTGGGCGAAAAAGCAGTCCTACATTGTGGCTTGCTGATCTTGAAACCATTGCTCCTTGTTTATATTACATCTAATCTTTTAAAGAAATTGTCTGGATTAACATCCTCCAAATTATTCAGTATTTTAAAGGTCTTGATGAGATCCGCCCTGTCAGGACTGGTTTGCAGTGTTCCTGGTATGAGAGACGATTTAATTCTAGAATGATTTTTGTCGCCCGGTGCTGTACTTTCTCCAAAGCAGCTATGTCCTTCTGAAGATGAGTTATCCATGCTTGGATACAATAATTCAAGTGGGGATGCACCAGAGATTTGTACAGTTGAATCATCACCTTTCCTTAAAGTTAAAGGTATGCTTGATTATTACTAGGGTTTGGTTAGCTTTTTTTTCTGCTGCTCCTACCTGTTGTGCAACTCTCAGTGAATTGTGGATTTTGACTCTAAAGTTCTTTTTTTCATCGATCTGCTGCAGGGTAATGTTTTTAATTTGGTAATTGTGACATGGGTTGTTATGTCCCACATGCAAATGTCATGCATTTTCCGATATTAAAATATCTATCGATATCTATGACATTGATGTATAAGACAAAAAGTGTTGACCTCAAAATGAACACATGTGGTACTCTACTCGCCATATTTTTCCAGGCAGATTCATTCCCATTTAGCATTATTCTCTGCTTTCCTTGTTTTATCCATTCTAGTACTGTATTTTACCATATATTCCATGTGCCTGTAATTTCCATGCTAGTCTTTCATGTGGTACCTTATCAAAAGCTTTAGCAAAATCCATGTATACTACTGTACATCCCCAAGAAGTCCTTTGTCTGAGAAGCTGGTTACCCTTTCCAAAAATGTGAGCAGGTTTGTAAGCCAGGATATATTTTTAACAAAGCTATGTTGCGTCAATTTTCTCAAGATTGTTTGCTGTGAGATGGTGAATGATTCCTTTACTTAGGATTCTCTCCATGAGCTTGCTGATGTGTGATGTCAAGCTGATCAGATGGTAGTTTTCTACTGAGCTCTTTCTGCCTTTTTTTAAAACAAGAGTGACATTTGCATATTTCCAATCTATGGATACTATCCCTTGGTACAGAGATTTCCTGAAAAGCAGTTTCAGTAGTTGGCACAGTTCCAATGTTAGTTCCTTTATGACTCTGGACTGAATTCCATCCAAACCTGGGGCTTTGAGTCTTTTAATAATAATAATAATAATAATTTGTATTTACTAGAAGGTACAATGAGTTTGTGAGATTACATAAGATTAGTATTTTTACATTCTTGCAAAGCCACTAACACTCATAGCATTTTGTGCAGGTCCTTAATCTGAAATATTAGGTAAGATGAAAAGGTACATTGTATCAAAATTTTATATCAACATATAACTACAATCTAAATTGACAGAGATGATTACACTGTTGAAGATATGTCTTAAGAGCTAATATTTGGAAAGTGGGTAGCACAAGATACAGTGTGAGTTTGAAGCACAAGGTTGGAAACTATGAGAATGAAATTTTAATTTGTCAATACTCTTAGGAAGTGTTTAGGAATAAGGTTTGGTACATGTAAATAGCAACAGAGAATGTGTGGATTGAGTGTATGTTTAGCATGTTTAGGGATTTAAAAAGAGGGACTGTGTGTTGTCTGAAAACAGAGTTTGTTATAATAATTATTCATACCTACTGCTAGTATCTTTTAATAATTAATATTTACCAACTTGCAGGAAACATGAATGTCTTAAAGTCTACTTATGATTCCCAGATACCACTTCTTGGCAGACAACCCTGGCACACATTACTGGCACTCTCACTCTGGTAAGTGTACTCACTTCTGGCACTCTCACTCTGGGAAGTGTACTCACTTCTGGCACTCTCACTCTGGGAAGTGTACTCACTTCTGGCACTCTCACTCTGGTAAGTGTGCTCACTTCTGACACAGTCACTCTGGTAAGTGTACTCACTTCTGACAGTCACTCTGGTAAGTGTACTCACTTCTGACACACTCACTTTGGTAAGTGTGCTCACTTCTGACACACTCACTCTGGTAACTACACTTACTACTGTGTAGTGAGTGTAGTTACACACTCTAGTAAGTGCAAAGAAATATAAGAAAATTCACTTTCACAAACAGAGTGGCAAACGGTTGGAACAAGTTAGGTTAGAAGGTGGTGAAGACTAAAACCGTCAGTAGTTTCAAAGTGTTATCTGACAAAGAGTGCTGGGATGACGGGACACCACGAGCATAGCTCTCATCCTGTAACTACACTTGGGTAATTACACACTATTGGCACACTCACTGGTAAGTGTATACACTTCTGGCACCCTTTGGTAAGTGGACCTCTCTCAACCTTGACTAATCACACTTAGCCCATACCAATGGCTGTGCACCTGATATATTTATGGGAATTATTTTTTTTTTTTTTTAACAAATTCGGCTTCAATCTCAAAAGTAGCCTCCTACTTCCAACACCATAACTGCCAACATCAGAACTCCTATTGTCACATCACCCAACCACACTGGCCCACATATTCTTACACCTCACTGTCATCTTCATGTCCAGGGATGCCTCTAGTACACTGCTCTCATTAACAGCACCACACACACACCAGCATGTTCTACACTTAAGGCTACCCTTCTCAACACTACAAACACTACGCATCACCTATGGCATGATCAGCTCAAGACACTGGGGTCATGGTGATAGGTCTTCGGCTAAACTCCTGCAACATGCACAACTCAGTTAATATTGAACATTTCTGGGAACAATATGACAAAAAACTATAAGGGAAACTAGTTAAAGGTTATGAAAAAGCAGCTGGCATCTAAGAGTCTGATAAAAATGATAAAGGAGTGAATAGTGGAGCATCTGGAGAGGGTATATATATTTCAGACATTTTGGCTTTAGAGAGGAGGAAATTAATATTTGTATTACTTGATAATTCTATGAAAATATCATAGTAACTTACTATGTCACATATTAACTTAGTAAAAGTCACTTATATAATGCAGTAGGTGTTGGGAGTTGGGTATACTGTATTGCATATTTGTGTTCTGCTCAAAAGCATTTTATATGGGTCTTCACCATTAAAGCTAGATATTGAGGTAGACTTTGACGACTTGAAAGACAAACCAAATACCAAAGAAGAGTACCAAATAAACACGAATCAAAGGGCCACAGTCAGAGAAGAGTTGTTGAACTGGAAAGATAATATGCCAGGTGGGAGTCTTGAAGAATTATTTCTGGCTTACATTCATATTTCTAATCTATGTTCCCATCCTGTACCTTGTCTACAATTATTTTTAAATTCTGTCTAACATCTTTTAAGATGTTAGACAGAATTCTAACATCTTTTAAGATGTTGAGGCAAGGTAAATTCAAGAAATCTTTAGCCTATTTTCTGATTTTTTCTGATCTGTTCTAAATTTCAGTATACTCTGTAGTTGCTTAGCTTTATGACCCCTATACCACAGAATTCATGGCTCTCCTATGCTGTACCTAGGAATATAGGTGTTTGCTGTTGTGCATAGGATAGTTAGATGCTTCCTAGCTTGATTAGTGATTACAAGCAAGAGCAAGAAAGGGCTTCAATTATTAGTGTTAAGTATTATTAATTTTTTTAATATAAATTTTCAATTATTAGTATTAGTGTTTATTACTATGGTATTTGTGCTTGGGGCTCTACTACCCAAAATCACTTACGTACTCTAATTACTCAACACAAAGCTGCAATTAGGACAATATCCAACTCTGGCCCCAGACATCACTCGGTACCCCTACTCAAATCTCTGAATATGTTAGACATTAAGTCACTGCACATTCTCTCATGTGTATTATACATATATAAAATGCTAAACTATAATGCCAATCCTGATCTCAAAAGCTTCATAGAAGGTTGTAACAGAACCCATGAGCACTACACCAGAAATAAATACAGTTTTGATATTCCTAGAGTACGACTTAATCAAACTAGAAATGCTCTACAAATCAAGGGGCCCAAAATGTGGAATGACCTTCCCAACCATGTTAAAGACTGTACCTCTCTCAACCAGTTTAAGATAAAAACGAAGCTATACCTAATAAATTCCCTGTAACCTACCTTACCCTTCTATTGTTAACCAATGTCTGTTTTTTTGTAAAGAGCGCTGTTTGTCGACATAATTGTATTTGTGCTGCTTTTTCAGCTATGTTTTCATTTCTTGTTTTCATTCTACTCTTTATGCTCAATTAGTATTAAGCTTGTCATTTAAGTTTTTCATGCCCGAAACGCTTTGCGTAATAGTGGCTTTAGGCATTGTATGTACTAGCTCTACCTATAAGTCAACCAATCTTTGTAAAAATTTCTAGTATGTATGTACCTTACCTAAATAAACATTTATTTTATTTATTATTTTTAGATCTCCCAAATATTCACCTTCTGAATATTCTCCAGTGATTTGGTTTAATATTTATACTGTATTACCTTTCAGTGAGGCTTGAAAATTTCATTTTGAATCCATGCTGAATTTCTCACTTGATTGTACAGTCCATATCTTAGAACACAATGAGCAGTCAAATAGCCTAAGTCTTAGAAATGCATGAAATACCAAAGCTTTATTTTTCCTGACATTTTCACAGAAGCAAACATGTGATCTGTTTCATATAACTGTTTTTTGCCATTGCTATATTCTAGGTATGCAGCGGACAGATGGAATGTTTGGATCATTTGTGGTTCGGGAGCCACGGGAAGATGATCCCCAAAAAGACCTGTATGATGATGATGACTACCACCATATTTTTGTCATTACTGACTGGCTCGATGGTCTAGGCATTGCAAAATTTGTCAACCATCATCACACAGAGGTATGAAGAGTTTATATTAAACTAGTTTTGCTCATTCACTTGTATTTTATGCTAAAGGGTCAAAAGAAGTATTATTAGATCTGTTAAAAGAAACCCAAATAAAAGTCCAGGATGATGACTTTCTGGGCTAACTTTGAGAAGACTATCATGGAATGAGAGAGGAATGGCAAAACACCTCCTGGAGGGAAGGAATGAAATTATCAGGAGAAAGCCCCAAGCCATTGTGAATACTGTACATGAATAAGAAAATTCATTTTTACAATGGAAGGGATGGAAACTATCAAGAGAAAGTGCCAAGCCAGTTGTAACAAGTTAAGTGAGACAGTAGTGGAGGCCAAAAACGTCACTAGTTTCAAAGTGTTATGTGATAAAAGAGTGCTGGGAAGACGGGACACCACTAGCATAACCCTCATCCTGTAATTACTCCTGGAGAGAGTTAATAGGAGATCAAGGCATGGAGGCATCATGGTTAAAATTCTAAAAGGTCATCACTGAATTTAAAAAAAATACCTGAATACAGTACCAAGAAAGAGAAAGAAAAGAAAGAGAAGTAGATGGTTGATACAGGCAGTAAAAAAAAAAAAAAAAAAAAAAAGCACAATCTTTGGAGAAGGTATCAGTCCACAAAGAACAACATAGATTATGAGATATACATAAGGACTTTAAATTCAGCCACCCAGGAAATCAGATCAGCCAAGAGAAACTATGAAAGAAAAGGAGAGATGGAGATCTGATATTCAGAAAGACATATTTGCTATGAAAGAAAAATCATTAGGATAAATGGGGGGACCTTTATGAAACTACCGTCCTCATCAAGGCTACGAGAGAGAGAGAATGTGGCCCTCGGATCAAATAATGTAAAATTATTGCAGTCAACCAGCTAGTTTAGTTGAAACAAAGATTGTTCTGAATCTCTATTTGAAATAGATATTGAATATGGTCACATGACATTCATATTGAATTGACAAGAAGTACAGATATTAAAAATGCTCATATGAAGTACAACAGATATATTGAGAAGGATCCCATGAGTTGAGATATTTTGAAAGTTTGTACAAAATAAAGATATTCTGATGGTTCAGAAGAAAAAGAAGAAATATACTTAGAGATATTAAGAAGGTTTACTTGAATTTACCAAGGGGCTGCCATCTCTAGTGACCATGATGGGGACAAAAATGTTGAGAGGAGGGGAGGGGAATTATCAGGGGAAAGTGACAAGTCATTATGACTATATAAGCACTTGGAAGGGGGTCAGGATAAGGATTTTGTGATGGGATGGGGGGGGGGAAGGTGCCCAACCACTTGGACGGTTGGGGATTGATTGAACCTGCATGAAGCGAGACTATTGCTGTACCATCCAGCCCAAGTGGTTGAGGATTTTATCTAGTTGGATTTTGAACTGGCATAATGTTCGTTTCATTAATGGCTCTTCAGGTGGACAATTCAGAGTTGATTTAGCAATGGGCAAAAACGCATCTCCAGTTGTAACGTTTAGCTTGAAGATGTTCATTGTGTGACTTACATTGACTCTTTTTAAGAAGTCCCTATTAATATCTTCTAGTTTACTCAATATTTCAAATGGTTCAAATTGGTACACAAACTACAGTATTAACAAGTTACTATTTCCACCGCCCTTGTTTCTCCTTAGAGCATAATCCCTGCTGAGAAGTTATCATTTAGCACTCCCTAACCTAATGCTGTCATACTCTCAGCAGCAGAAAGTAAAGGAGTTCTCAAGTTGAGCCAGTGCATGACCGACTGGGAAATGAAACAGTCCTTAACCACACATACACAATGGAGTGGAACACATCTGAATTCAGTAGTTTGTTTAGGTGCTCCTTGCAGTGATCTTGAGCAGGGTTGCCAAGGAATCTTGAAAGGCTTTTGCAGTGTGCATAATTTTACCTTCCTTTAGTGCACTTTAGCTAGATGTTATTCCCTATGTAAGCCCTACTACCAATATACTATGTAACCTTACAAGGCCATTTAAAAATTTCCCTTGCACCAGTACCTTGAATATTTTCTGTTATATTGAAAACAGGGACAAAATAATATAATAACAATAGAAAATAATACAGTATTATTATTATTTCTTCCAGTAATATCATTATAATTATTATTTATTATTTTGTACTTGAATGTGCTTGAATTTATATACCTGAGGGTATTTATTTTATTATCCATATTACACAAATGAATCTTTTTTTCCATAGCATGATAACAAGCCATACAACCTACTCATCAATGGTCGTGGAAAGTACACCAAGTTTGAGCGAGATGGTCTTGAGGTCTACACGCCAGTTCAGGAGTATATTGTCAAACTGGTATGTTCTTGTAAATGGAAGGGGGTTGTACAGGGGACCTTTGACAAGCCGCCGGCTTCCTGTCCTCGTTGAGGCCACTAGTGACAGTGGCCCTCAGGTAAATTCAGATACAGTATTTAGTTTAAATTTCCTTGACATATTACAGGATTGTTATAAAGAGTAACAAAAAATCTAATTTATTTTATTTATTGACAAGCAATCACAATGGTTATTTTTATAATAAAATGTTTGTGCTTAAGTGGTACAAAACCATTAACACACAAAGGGAGTTTAGACTATATGCATGAAAGATTTTTGAGTAATATACATGATATAATTTTGGGACTCGAAGCCATTTTTTCTTTTATACTAATTAATCAAATTTATATTAATAATCATGGAATTACTTGTGGGTCTTGCTCATTTAGTTTGAAAGACTTGTGACTTTGCTTAAAGATATAATTCTTTTCATTAGCATAATTTTCCTCCTATTGCCCAATTATTTTTATTTTTGGAGTAGAGAGGACAATTTATACATTTAATACAAATTCATGTGCTATATATCATATTATCGTATATAAAATAAAGCTTTAATCATAAGCTTAACAAAAATTATAGTCGCACAATATTCTTATGGCTTGTATTTTGGCAGGGTCGTCGCTACAGGTTCAGAGCCTTGAGTAACAGCATACAGAACTGCCCCATTGTTATTTCTATTGACAACCACACACTTGTTCCTATCTCTACTGACGGCAGTCCCATCCAGCCTGTAGAAGGTGAGTGAGAGAGAGAATCAGGAGACTGTAGGAGCACTGTGTAATGACAGCCTGAAGGCAGGTGCTGTGGAAATAAAGGAAGATTGATAGCACCTGCTATCAATCTTGATCTGGATATTTTCTTTATGAGATCAGATGTAACACAGACAAGGAGCACTGGGTTTCAAGCTCAACAAGTCACAATGTAGGACTGAGAATGGGAGATGCTTTTTCTCCCACAGGGTTATTAACCCATGGAACCGCCTACCCGCCAAAGCCGTAACTGCCAAAATTGTGTTGAGTTTTAAAATAGACTTAGGAGAGATCATCAAGGCAAATGGGGGGGGGGGACCTTCGACTAGCCGCTGGCTTTCTGTCCTCATCGAGGCCACTAGGGTTAGTGGTGGCCCTCAGGTAAATCAGTTAAAATCAGATAACTACCAAGTAAAGATATACATAAGGCAAAAATAGATAAATTTTTGCCATTCATCTAGATGTATTAATTGTGCCATATTTCCTTTACTAATTTTCTTAACCATATTCACCGCTTCATTACGTCATCTCACAATTCTAGATGCACTGATGAGCCTTTTCTGCCTATTGTCATTTATTTTGTTTACTGTAATCACCCTTTTCAGTGATACATATCCAGTATTCTGATAATATGTTCAGACTTTTTCATTGATACTGAATTGCATATCACAAAGATACTGTATATGTGCAATTGTTCTTGACTCAAAATTGGTGGGGAGGGGGGTGAGGGTCCTTAGCAGGACAAATGGTTGGGCACATTTCCTTTCACCTAGTGACAAGGAATCTTGAAAGGCTTTTGCAGTGATCTCAAGCAGAGTTGAATTTAATGTGCCTTTTAATATTAATGCATATTAATATGCATTAATATCTTGTGAGTGAACAATTATAGGGTTCACCAAGCAGTAAATAGGTACCTGGGAATTAGGCAACTGTTGTGGAAAGGATTTTTCACAACAATGAATGTGGAATAGGAGGTCAGTAGTTCAACATTGGGAGGAACCTTAATAGAAGCCTAAAGTGTGTGTGTGTGTGTGTGTGTGTATTCACCTAGTTGTAATCACCTAGTTGTGCTTGTGTGGGTTGAGCTCTGCTCTTTTGGCCCGTCTCTCAACTGTCAATCAATCAACTGTTACTAAATACTAACTAATTTTTTTCCCACACACACATAATTAAAAGCATATGGGTAGAACACCTGGAGAAAAATTATATAAGATAGATAGTATGGTTTTCGCTCTGGAAGATCCTGTGTAACGAATTTACTCAGTTTCTATGATTGAGCCACAGAGATTTTACAGGAAAGAGATGGTTGGGTTGACTGCATCTATCTGGACCTAAAAAGGGCTTTTGATAGTTTCATATAAAAGGCTGTTCTGGATACTGGAACATATAGAAGGGGTGACAGGTAAGCTTCTAACATGGATGAAAAATTTTCTAACTGATAGAAAAATGAGAGCAGTAATTAGAGGCAATGTATCGGACTGGAGGAATGTCACAAATGGAGTACCACAGGGTTCAGTTCTTGCACTGGTAATGTTCATTACTGGTGCATTCATTAATGTTCATAAACGGTCTACCAGATGGAATAAAGAATTACATGAACATGTTTGCTGATGATTAGATTATATGGAAAATAAGAAACTTAGATGATTGTCATGCCCTCCAAGAAGACCTGGTCAAAATAAGTATATGGAGCACCACTTGGCAAATGGAATTTAATGTGAATAAATGCCATGTTATGGAATGTGGAATAGAAGAACATAGACCTCACACAACCTATAAATTATGTGAGAAATCTTTAAAGAATTCTGATAAAGAAAGAAATCTAGAGGTGGTTCTAGATAGAAAACTATCACCTGAGGACCACATAAAGAACGTTGTGCAAGGAGCCTATGCCATGGTTTCTAACTTCAGAATTGCTTTTAAATACATGGCTGGCAATATGCTAAAGAAATTGTTTACAACTTTTACTAGGCCAAAACTAGAATATGCAGCAGTTGTGTGGGGGGAGAGGGAGGGAGGGAGGAAAAAAATATAAAAAATAAATTAGTTAGTAGTTAGTAACAGTTGAGAGGCAGGCCGAAAGAGCAGAGCTCAACCCTCGGAAGCACAACTAGGTGAATTTATACATACACATACATACGAAGGATTCCTAACCCCAATAAAGCAAGTTACTGTAATTATTATTGTCTTTTTCTAGCCATTCCACTAACATTTGGTTTTTTATTCCCTTCTCAGTGGAGTCTTTGACCATTTATGGAGGGGAACGATGGGACTTCGTAGTGAATGCATCAGAGGACATTGCAACATACTGGATAAAGTTCCAAGGAATGCTGGATTGTGACAGTCGGTTTAAATCCGCTTACCAGGTAACCAAAGTATTAAATTACTGTTTCAGATTAGCTTGATATGTTAAAGTACCTTAATCTTTCAGTTTATGTAAGTTGGCTTAGAGTACATTAACAGTTCAGTCCATCTATTAGTTTTGGGCAAGTGGTTTTGCATTGTGCAAAGCTTTAAACGTGTTCGTGTGTTACTAGAAACACTAAATACAATACTCCTCATTGTCTTATAGGTAACATGCCTAAATAAAGATCTCACACCCAATTTAGTGTGGTACAGCACCCTATTATTGTATAAGATCATTTGTGATAAAAACAAGTTGTAAATAAATTTGTGCTCAATTCTCAATCTAAACTTTCAAATTCCTTATAACTATTAGAGCTCTTTAAAGAGTTTTCAATACTAATGTAACTGAATTTACAAACTATCCAAGGAGTTTGATCCTAACCAACCAACAAACATTACAAATTTAATCATATTAGATGGAGACTTCAATATTGACCTTCGTTAACAAAATAGACCCTAATTCAAGAACTCTCTTAACCTTATGAACTTCTGAATGGTAATACTCGTGATCACTAAACCCACTCCAGTCACTCAAACATCTGCTTCAACTCTTGACCACTTAATATATAACTGCCTCTCTAGCCTCTTACATATTCATTGTTAAACAACTTTTCATAATTGTAAAGGGGGGAGGGGGAAATTTATTATATACCAGTCATTACATAATCTTATTATCATCATTACAGATAACCTCATATATGTTCACTTTGTAATATAAACTAGTAATCTGAATTAAATGATATACCTAACGGTGGTATTTTATGCGTTGCTGTGGCTGGCCTTGGTTGTAGGGTTGATATAAAGCCATAGCATGGTTACCGACTTTAATTCTTATAATGGTACTACACAACTAGCAGCGTCCAAGCGTGACGAGCATCCTGCACACTCCATGTTGTTTACATACTCCCAGCTGGTGAATGAAAAGCAGCGGCATACAAACAGATGGTGCCATTTTCTATGAACATGACATTAACATACATCAGTAGATATCTTAATAAAATCTTAAGCCTCTGCAACATACACCGCTGTCTTGAAACAAATAACTGCCAAAAGATTTTACATGCTTTGCCTCACCATTGACACACTTAAAACAATTAACAATAAACATGAAATAAAAAAAAAAAAAAATGGGCTGGATTATCCAGTAGTCAGAGTTCCTAGGGCCTACTAGATAGTGAGGGCCTACGAAAAATCAAAAGATAAGTTTCTTTCCCCCATTTTCTACAAGATATTAATATCAAGATGCCATACTTTTCCATTTAATTATTTCCTAAGCTGTTAGTATCTCTTTTGGCCATATAAAAAAAAAAAAAAAATATATATATATATATATATATATATATATATATATATATATATATATATATATATATATATATATATATATATATATATATATATATATATATATATATATATATATATATATATATATATATATATATATATATATATATATATATATAATATATAATATATAATATATACACACATATATACATACATACACATACACACACATATACATACATACATACATACATACATACATACATACATCATCGATTGCATTATCTTAATCTGGCCCTGGCTGTGCCTAGTCACAAAGATTTAGCAGAGAGGTATAGTACTCTTCAACACTAATAAAAATAGCTACATTATCCAACCCTAAAAACAGATTTAAATAAGGAAAAAAAGATGAAAAGTCATCTGTAACATCTTAGAATCCAAACAACACTCACAGATTAAACTTGTCAAAGATGATAACGCCCTGGCCAGAGATTTAAAAACAGTAATCAAGTTCAAATTTTTTTTTTTATCAATTGCGGTTAATCTTGCTAGAAATAATTCAATGACCAGGGCAAATTTATCATTTTCTCATCAGCTATTACTTTTATCTCCATAACTGACTCTATAAGCTCTTTCAACCAAAGTCAGTAAGCGTTAACTGCAATGAAGCGCTTCTCTGGTGGGTCCCTTTTGAAGCTCACTGAGCAAAATCCTAGTTCAGCCAAGCTGTAGGGAGATGCATTAGGCTTCTGGGAGCCAGGACCAGAGTTTGGCACTTTCTAGGAGAAAAAGAAGATTGGCGGGGTCAGAGACCAACTCAGTATCAAGAAAAATCCAACCAGACAGCATAAGTGCAAGGTATCCAAAGGTAGTTAGACAAGCAGTCATTACTCTGGGGTATAAACCCCTAATTGAAATGCACTTGACCACCACTATGCGGTAACCCGACTAGGTTACCTCTGAGGCTCCAGCCAAATCACCCTCTCACTCTCCTGGTCACAGCATCATGGACATGGAACCTCTGACAGAGCCCATCCTCTGCTTCACACTTATGTAGGTGGTGTTGGCTATCCCTGGAACATATTATGGCTAAGGGCAATTCCTTTGTTATTGTTATTTTTCTCATTTATGTTTGTGTTTTATGTTGCCCACATTGGGTATGCCTTAGCTTTGCTTTTCCCCAGCTTCCAAATAGTGCAGATTTGTTCTTCATTGTGAAGCTGTTGATGAGGGAGTGTGGTAGTTATCTGGCATTTAAGTGCAATTGCACATAGACTAATTCCTTGTACATACTGGGGCACATTCAAGTTCTCTACTTCCACGCATGATTTTTAAATCACACAATTTTGTTAATTATACGTATACTGTATTGTTATTAATGTATGTACAGTATTGATAAACCTGTTTTAAAACCAATGTGTCACATGGACATATTAATTACCAATATTGCTTTTAACAAATATTATGAAGTAATGAAGGTATTGTGTACAGGTGGCTGTGCTAAGATATGAGGGTGCTGAGGGTTTCCCTGGAGGCCTGGAAGATCTCGACTACAATTCTACCATCCGTGAAGGTTTGGTTAGTCTTCGTTCACCTTTTTAGAGCATTTATTTTATTTTCCATTTTTTTTTTGTTTTTTATCAAATAATCAATAGTTGGGCTTCCCTTAATTACAGTATTTTTAAATAGAAATGACCTACATTATTCTTCATTGGTTTAGTACTACTGTTTTTTCTCTCTCTCTTCTTGGCCATCTGTCTGTATCTCTAACATCTAAATTCATTCTTGTTTTGCAACAGCAACTTAACAAGCTCAATGCTGCTCCTGGGGATGATACCTTCCTGACAGCAGCCGAGATTCAAGCTGTGGATATGGGCGAGGACATTTCTGGCACACCTGATCACAGGTTCTGGCTCGACTTTGACTTTTATGGGAAGAATAATGATCTCTTCCATCATGAACAGTACTACCCTTTCCTTGGAGGTCAGTTGTATCCTGTTTCTTATGGATTTTGTGATAATGTATTATTTTATAACATTTCCTTTTGAAATCCTGAGGAAAACTAGAATCTTGGTAATGATTACAAGTAAAAAATTTTTTTTTGTTATTATTGCTTGCATTTATTAAGTAGCCACTAAAGATTATGTGGCTCTTTTTTAAAAGAGTTTTTGGCTTCTTGTTTCAGTGCTTTATAATTTTTTTTTGTCTTGAGAAGGGGGGGTAAGAGACAGGGGAGAAGTGGGATGCTGAAGGAGAAAGATGAAGAGGGTGAGAGGGAATGAGATGAGAGGAGATTGGGAGAGTGAGTGTAGGGAAAGGTGGCAAGAGACCTGCGAATAGTCAGGTACCCCATCTAGTATTCTATATGAGGAACTACAAGGTATATATCAAGAGCTAGCTGTAAGCACAGTATAATCATAAAAATGTGATGTATCACATTGTCTTTGTATTTTCTCAGCTGGCTATGAGTGCATCAAATATTCATAAACAAATTGCAGAACTGCTTAAACGCTCAACTCTATCCCAAGAACGAAAAAAAAGGCTATGCAGAGAAATAGAAATGATTGAACTAAGGTTGCAAGAATTATATAAAATCCAGGAGAGACAGAGCAAAAGGCCATAATCAGAATAGAGAGGAATCCAAAATACTTTTTCACCTTTGCAAAAATCTAGTACAAAAACTATATCCTGCATTGGGCCCTTGTGCAAGAGTGATGAAACTTTCGTAGATGACAGCAAAGAAATGCATGAAATACTGAGGCTTCAATACGATTCTGTTTTCAGTGAACCCCTGAACACATTACAGATCAATGATCCAAACAAATTCTTTATGAATGTGACACCACCACCGAGCCATATATCAGACTACCCTAACCCTGCTCGACTTTGAAGTAGCCATAGACAGCATTCTCATGCACTCTGCAACAGGCCCAGACTCCTGGAATTCTATATTGATCAAGAATTACAAAAAAAAATTATCACAGGTGCTAAACATATTTTGGAGGTGAAGCCTAGATACTGGTGTTATCCGTGACAAACTTAAAACAGTAGAGATTGTACCACTTCACAAAGGAGGTAGTAATGCTAATGCAAATAATTATAGACCATTAGCTCTAACATTACACATCATAAAAATCATTGAAAAAGAGTGCTAAAAAGTAAGATCACAAAACACGTTGAATCACAGTGTTTACATAACCTGGGCAACATGGGTTCAGAACAGGGTGCTCCTGCTTCTCACAATTACTAGACCACTATGACATGGTCTTAGATGCCATGAAAGACAAACAAAACACAGATGTAATATACACAGATTTTTGCAAAAGCCTTCGACAAATGTGACCATTGTGTTATTGTGCTCAAAAGAAATTACTGGCAAAGTAGGAAAATGTATCTTTAACTTCCTGTCAAACAGAACCCAGAGTGTCAACAGAGTAAAATCTGAATCATCCACCGTGAAAAGATAAGTTTCCTATGGAGAAATTGTGCTTGCTCTGGTACCTTTCCTCATCCTCATATTAGGCATAGACAAGGATACAAACTATAGTACTGTATTATCCTTTGCAGATGACACTAGAATCTTCATGAGAGAAGACAATGTAGAGGACACATCAAACCTCCAATCTCATGTTAATCAAGTCTTTCTAATGGGGCCACAGAAAAAATAACATAATGTTTAATTAATGAGGATAAGTTCCAATTACTGTGCTATGGAAACAACTAAAACATCAAAGCAGAAACCACATATTAAACAATCAAACCACACTGTGTTTTATTGATGATGATGTTTGATGAAAAAATAAAGCAATGTAAAAGTTTTAGGAGTAATAATGTCAGAAGACCTTACTTTTAAAGAGCACAACAAAGTTGCTGTCACAACTGCAAGAAAATTGACAGGTTAGATAACAAGAAGCTTCAAAACAAGAGATACCACACTAATGATGATATTTTTTAAGACATAGTGCTCTCTAGAGCACTAATGTAGGTATGTAGGTAGGTAGTTAGATATGTATGTAGGTAGGTAGGTAGGTAGTTACCTACCTACCTCAGCTCATTCCATGAGGTGTTTTACAATTCCTCTCTCATTCCCTGATAGTTTCCTCGATGGTAATTTAGAAGGTCATCATCGTCTTGGACCTTTACAAGAGTTTCTATAATGGTATTCTACCTTAGAATATTGTGATCACATGATGGAGTGAGCTTTTCCCCTACTTGAATTGCTTGAATCCCCTAAGAATGAAAGTTGTTTATCTTAGATTCTGTACTTATGTTCATTCAAAAACCCATTGTGTTGACATAATAGTCCACCAAAAACTGTATAAGTAACATATCAAGACTGTAACTTACTTAGCTAAAGGAAATTTAAGGTTCAGTTCCTGAGCCCATCATGTGCCATTGTAACCTTTATTGCCCATGAGATGGTTTTGGGGAGTATAATGAAGGAACAGAACTAAGCAAGTATCCTAACTTGCATGGATGAACTAAATCTAAATCCTGATCATTTTCTCTTGCACTCAAGCACCATTTGGTTAAAAAAAAAGATCCAGTTAAGCAGAGACACAAACAAGTGGCTCTCAATTCAAAGAATTTCACCTTATTCTTCCTTCTGCTTTTCACATTGAGGTAGTTATTATGTAAATTCAATATCTGTTATGATGTTCCTATCTTTCAAAGGCCTGGGCAAAACAATATGCGTGTTAGTGGCTTTGCAAGAATGTACCACTCGATCATCAATATGTGTACTTTCACAACCCAATGTACCTTCTTATTTATGTTTATACAACATTGGAGACTTAAAAAGTGCTTCTTAAGATGTCCACAGTGAGGTATTAAATATCTGTTGTGTTTTCAGAAACGAGGAAATAAAAGTTTTTCTGTAGAAGAGAAAGGAATCATATATATAATTTTGTGAAGCATGAAAGTCTCATCATATTAATAAGTATTGTTAAATCCTCCAATATATCCACAGTCAGGAAGCAGCTTCGATTATTTGTGCCACAGATAAATGAGATCAGCCTGAAGTTGCCGAATGCTCCGCCCCTGTCACAGCCAGATGATGTTGACTACAGCTCCTTTTGCAATGCCACCTCAAAAAGAAATTGCCAGGATAACTTCTGCTACTGCCCACACGTCCTCAGTGTTGAGAAGGACAGTTTAGTCGAGCTGATCTTGGTCGATGAGGGTGAGTTTTGTTGTGATAAGGAGAGATTGAAGGCTATATAATGCCATCACTGAGCCTGTAATAGTCTGTCACTGTAAAATGAAATTTATTATTAGATGAAAGTTAATATGAATTTGCTAGATAATGGTAAAAGCTTCACAAATAATCTCAATTATAAGCTGAAACTAAAATTTACAGCAATGATTGATACATTTCTTGCAGATGATGGTAAAAGTTATTGAAAAGTCCTTGAGGGGGGTGGGGGATGCTGACATTTATAGCAGGCAATAGTACAAGTATATATGATGATAGACATTGTTCAGTTTTGAAAGAGAGGTCAAATTAACCAATGAAGGTAAAAATCTTATAAAGTAACATGAATGCTTGGGCCCATGCTCTCTAGAACACATGAGCTGTAATGCAGTAGCTAGTGCTATTAGCCCACACGTAATTAGTCACGGGTTTGATTACCAGGCAGGATAAGATGTTTGGGCACGTTTCCTGTTTCCCTAGTAGCTAATATTCAGCATATCTGTTGTGAATGCATCCTGGGAAGGTTATTCACAGGATTGGTGGGGGTGGGTGGATTTGATAAGCCTGAGAGGATTCCTAGTACCCCCCCCCCCCCCCAAAAAAAAAAATCTGGGAAACTATTCATAGAAAGAAATTCAAATGTTAAGCCTAAAATGACAACATTCTATAGTATAGCAGTAGGAGCAAAGTAAATCCAGAAGAATAGTGAGGAGGGGAGAGGGGAGGTGGTAGTAAAAAGCCAACTTATAGATCACCCTGCCATTATCAGAAGTCCAAGACACTGCAATTTTTTACCAGGAATTACAAGGGATATTGCGTGAACAATATTGCCACTGCTTCAGTATTGGCCTAGGGCCTGGTGCACAAGTTTGTGACACAAGACACAGCACTGACAAAATAACTGGCCAACAAAATCGAGCTTCTTGCTGAAGTGTGAAACTAGAGAAGCTCCTGAAATTGGCCTTGAGTAATCATTTATAAATACTTGTGTATAATAATTATTTATAAAGAATTTTATTGTATAATTAGTAGGTACAGAAATTGTATATAATAAAGCCACAAATACGGGGTGTTTCGAACATTACAGTAGGTCAAATAATGTAGTAAATTTATTTTCAAATTTAGTTGGGTAAACAATTGATACTAAACTTTAAATAAACTAATACTAATGTGTATATGAATTGTCCAAGAACTTAAGCAAATATAACATTTTTAACAAACATTTATTTCTGTTACAATGGCAAATAATTGTAATTTTATTTATCTATTTTTAAATCACAGTAAAAATATACTTTAAGATTGTTTTGTATTAAGTTACCTAATTGTTTCCTGTCATTCCTGCAGGTGTTGTATATTGGGCTAATCATCCCTTCCATCTTCATGGTCATACCTTTTGGGTACTGGCCATGGGTCGTCTGGGAGAAAACACCACTCTGCAAAAGGTACGACTTATAATTAGGCAAGGTTGGATTGTTTATATAAAAGGAATAATGGGGCAGTTGACAGTTAAGTAGGATGATGATAATAGGTAATTACATTCATTAGTTTATATAATTAATATAAGTGGTTACGTAACGAGAGTTACAGTCCATGATAGCCACCTGCAAGGAAAAAACACAACAACAGAGCCACCAAAACACATTCTGATGGCTTTAATGAGGACAGTATCAGTATGAGTGGTTTGCACAACATGTTGCCAAAATTAGAGAATAAATTTAGTATAGAAAATAAAATACTGAAAATAACATTTGAAGAAGTTAAAACAAATGTTAACATTAGTGAATACAATAAACTAGGCAAGGAAATCAAATAGGAAAAAGAGCTCTTGTCAGTACAGATAGAGGAAGTTACACAGGAAATAGAACAGTACAAAAACCAGCATTGAATATAAAGAAATGCCCTTTTCTGGGGGTATCCCTGGAGGCTTCCTGAAGCTATGCAAACTGATATGTGCTATGTTAGTTTGGGGCCATCAGTCACAGGAGTTCTTAACTTAGCCTACCGGGAACCACGAACCAGAACCTTGTCTCCTCAGAGAGGTGCAGGGGAGCAATGGCATACGAGCACTTTACATTTAAAGTATGTCATATTCCACCATCGACCGGTGGATACCCAGAAAGATAGGTGAACCAAAACAAACAACTAGCTGGTAAATTACTACCCACAGCCAGAAGAAGCAAAGAAATGCCTGCTGAAACAAAAGAAACTAGCAACCCTGTCCTCAACTAGTATTCCCACTCATTAGTACTAGTTGTACTAACTAATACAACCCCCCCCCTAATAAGGGGGAGGAGGGGGCCAGCTCAGGCAAACCAGCCATCCACCACCTCAGTTCTAGTCATGATGTAAAAAACTGCCGACTGGAGGGAGGGTGTCAGGGAGTCTCCCGGGCTACCCCTAAAAAATGAGCTGTTCATTACATTGAACGCAGGTTTTCTGAGGAAGCCCCGTTGGCTCCTTGAAGCTAATTATCCATGGAGAAAGAAAAAAGGGACTTACCTCAGAGGCAGCAACATTGTTTGGCTCAAGGCGAAGAAGAGACCGACTGATGCCACAGATGCCCCAAAGTAACACAAGGCCAGAAAGGTACCGGAACATTCACAAGATATCTGGCGGCCAGGACCCTGTTCAATCCCCAAAACTCCCATGCCCCAATGTCAACCCAAGACATGTTACCAAAAACCATGGCGAGTGCCACGGTTTTTGCGGTTCGAGCGCATGATGTACTTTCGCACATCATGGGTACGAGGGTATACTGCAGGCTGGTTGGACTTTGATACTGCGGACAACCTGAGACATACAAGCCCTGGTAGAGGGAACCAGAGAAACCGGATCCACCCAAATAGCATCCACTGTCACAGAACCAATGGCCCGCAGGTAGTGACATAAAGCTGTCACTGGACACAACACTTAATGCACCCCCAGCCAAACCACCCAAGCATCCACCACCACTGGACCCCTTCAGAAGCCCACTGTCTCATTCTTTGCTATAAAAGGAGAAGAACAAAATGCAACTGAACAAAACAACCACCCAGACCAAAGGAACAGAACCCCCGGCGGCGGAGGAGAGCATGAAGCTCTCCAACCCGAGCCTCAGAGGCCAAAGCCAACAAAAATAAGGCCTTCCCAAAATAATCACCAACCAAAAGGGCTACCACAAAATGAGAAGAAAGAAAAGAACTCAATCCAAAGACCAGGAAGGCTCAGGCGGCGTATGAGCAGGCCAGAGGTGAAAAAATGCACGTGAAATCTTGTGGAATGGAGTGGAAGTAACATCCTTCCCAAACGCAAGCTGGAACATCTTCACCAAGACTGCGTGACATGGAGCGAAAGTATTTGGCATGAGATGCCAGTCCAGAAAAAGCCAAGAAAGAAAGGACAAAACAACCTGGTCCAAAATCAACGAAATCCCTCAAAGAGAAAGAAAATGACAGAAAGATCGCCAAGAGACTTCATACTGTCGCCTGGAAGAAGACTGCAGGTGGGACACAGATCGTCTAAGAAGCCACATGGGTCACCATAGAAATGGCAATACACCCGCATCAGAAAGACCAGATGCAGAGGAGTAAAGTAAACCAGCAAGGTACCTCACTGGCCCGATTTGCTGGTAGAGGCGTAGCCACGGAAAGATGCCCGAGTTCGGACACCGAGCAAGCAGCACCTGAAACCAAGGCTGGGCCTGCCACCATGGAGCCAGGAGAAGAACCTTCCCCTGATTGGATTCTCGAGCGAGGTCTTGGAGCAACTAAAACATCTGGACTGGAGGATAGAGGTACAAGAACCCTCACCTCGACCAGGCTCGCCAAAAAGCATCTACCGTGATGGCGTCCCAGTATGGGAATGGTGCCACATACAATGGGAGATATTGAGACCACGCCGACGCAATGAGCTTCGTCTCTGGGTGGTTATCTTGAGATGATTTCGGGGCTTAGCGTCCCCGCGGCCTGGTCCTTGACCAAGTCTTCTTTTTGTTACTCACCCCCAGGAAGCAGCCTGTAGCAGCTGTCTAACTCCACATGCTGGATGTACGTGCCCGTACATCCAGCAGAGCCAAAGGAAGGATGCGGCATCAACCGTCCACTCCGTGGAAAGAGAAATGAAACAGGACAAGCCATCTGCCAGAACGTTGGACACACCTCAAATGTGAACAGCCTGAGAGCTAAACTCCGAGAACTCAGCAGAAGTCCTAATGGAGCCGTATCAAGGAGCCCCGAAGAAGCCAAATCTAGCGCAGCAAACTCCCGCACCATGCTGTGAGCCCGAAGGAACGACCGCCCCCCCAATGCCCCTGGACGGACTGGTGAGCACTGGTCACAAAATCCTAACTGAGAGATGAGGCGTCTGTGAACACATCGAGCAAAGGATGGGGAAGGCATCATGGCACCGAGCCCCTAAAAACTCAAAGAGGAAGCCGGTAACGCAGCAACTAACACAAAAACACTGGGGGGCAAACCCAACGGTCGTGAGCGCAGTGAAAGAGGCGGCTCCGAAGATACCAGAACAGCCAAATCCTGCCCAACAGATAAACTAGAAGGCAAAATTCAGGCTCCTGCTCAGCCGCTCGAGTAACCATTAAGTGTCCCGGGTCCCCCCTCAAAAACAGCTGAAGGCCAGACTGCAGCCAGAGCAGAGCTGCAGGAGGGAGAGAGACGGATGCTGTCCGAGAATTCCATACGAGGCCTAGCCAAGTTTGAACCTGGGACGGTTCAAATGTTTAGATTCAGACGGGCCACTATGACTCGATTTGTACACGTAAAAACACGAGTTGCCAAATTTAAGCCGTAAGGCAGACAACGAAAACAGTAAACCTGTCGCCCCAACTGGAACCCTAACCAATCCCTGAACCCCAGATGAATAGGGACGTGCCAATAAGCGTCCCAGAGGTCCAGGGAAATCGTCCAAGTACCCAGCTCGAGAATGTGCGGGACCAGGGACAGTGTGGTCATCTGAAAGGAAGGGCAAGGAATCAATTAGTTTAGACGAGACAAGTCCAGAGTGTACCGGAGATCTGCACAGTCCCGTTTCGGAACTGGGAAAAAGCGGGAAACCGACTTGTGAGACGAAGTCATTTGGACCACGCTTTACCTGCTACTTACCTGCTTTAATTTTTTCAGAAATGCAGGAAAATGGGGTTGAGGCAGTGTTTTAAATGTGTTCTGGGAGCTACTGAGGGGGATGGGGGAAGGCCCTCCCAGAAACCAAGCACTGAATATAAATAAATTTTGCATTGTCTGGGCAATTCATTTAAATAGAGAATCTATCAATAACTGGAAGCCTGTCGTGGTCACTGTTCCCCCATACTTGTCAGAGATGTAAGCTGAGGTCCAATCCAGGAAGGGGCATTTAATTACACTCATTGTTGTCTTACTACTGTATTATTATTGTCTAAAAAATATTTTTGTTTAAAATAGGTACAGGAACTGGATGCCGCTGGGTTGATTGAGCGTAACTTTGACCATCCGCCCATCAAGGACACTGTAACTGTTCCTGATGGAGGATACACAATCATACGATTCATTGCATCCAACCCAGGTAAATTATTTACATATAATACACCAGTTAAGGCTTATGATATGTATTTAATTTTTCTCCAACTTGGTTAACATGCTGTTGCCTTTAATGTTAGCATATCACATTATGCACTTTCATTAGCATTAATGTATTCAACATAACATTAGATAGGAAAGTTATTTGATTTAGCTGGATACATCATGAAGTTAATCAGAAGGACTTAGGAGTTGTGATCCACCAGCCACTGAAAGTTTCTCAACGAGTAGGAGCTCTGATAAAAACAAGCAAATGAAACATGGTTATTTCTAACAAACTTTTGACTGTAAGGAAATGAGTAGTCATTCATCTTTTTTTTTTTTTTTTTTTTTTTTTTTTTTTTTTTTTTTTTTTTTTTTTTTTGAGATATATACAAGAGTTGTTACATTCTTGTACAGCCACTAGTACGTGTAGCGTTTCGGGCAGGTCCCTGGAATACGATCCCCGCCGCGAAGAATCGTTTTTACAACCAAGTACACATTTTACTGTCGAGTTAAACAGAGGCTACAGTTAAGGATTTGTGCCCAGTAAATCCTCCTCGGCCAGGATACAAACCCATGACAAAGCGCTCGCGGAACGCCAGGCGAGTGTCTTACCACTGCACCATGGAGACTGGTGGTCCAGACAAACCTCTGGACTATTGCATTAAAGCATTGGAAAAAGTTCTATGCAGAGTGACAAAAATCATTCTAGGACTAAGTCTACTCTCATACCAGGAATGGATGAGGGCCTCAAGTTTAACAACGCTAAAACCAGACATAACATGGATGATCTTTTTAAAACGCTGAAGAAATTGGAGATTTTAATCCAGATCACTTTTGTTGAACATTCCAATGTCACTCACACAAGAGGCAATAGCTTCAAGTTCAGCTAGCCACAAAATAGGACAGAAAACAGGAGATGCTTTTTCATTCACTTGGTATTGCCTGCATACTTAAGCCATGAATGCCAAGATAGTATTATTCTTCAGTTTAAAATGCGGCTTGATAAAAGTCCTCTGGAATAAAGGGGGGCAACCGTTGACAAGACTTCAGCTTCCTGTCCGTCTTGAGGTCACACACTAGTGGCATCAAATAGGAATAGGAGGGCTCCTCTGTTAAAAATTCAGTTAAATAACACAGCGCACATAATTCAACCTGTCCTCTTAAAAAGAACGTCGCTTTTGGCCGTTAGCCCGTATGGCCGAAATTTGAACATGAAAAAAAATGAAAATAAATTTGGGATTTTTTTATCAACAACAGTAAGTTAAGGGTCCTCTGATAGGTTAGGTGGGCAGGAAATTCTCATAAAGTTTCAAAACGGTATGAAAAACGTTAGTGGAAAGTTGCCTCTTCTAAGCTTGTCGAGTAAGCCGGACGACTCAAACAGAAAACGGAACAGTACGTCACTTTTGTGAGTTGATTTCATTTCAAATTACGTCCAAATTTGGCCATAGTGCGCATACGAGCGAAAAGTGATATTATTTTTAAGAGAACGGGTTGCATAATTGATACCTGAACTCAGTTAACAGGTTACCATCTAGAGTAGTCTCAACAGGAAGAGGAAGCCAGTGTTAGCAAAATATGAATCTAAACATAAAACAAGAGAAGTGTATTCCAATGTTGGCAGCTAGAGGATCAAATATATCATTTAATTTCTTTATAATACCATTACTATATATAATAAGAATATTCAATCTGTCATGCAGCATTCTCACAACAAACTGTGGACCACTCAGATTTTCAGGCAGCATGAGACCGTTGATCATGTTTCCTTACACCTGATGACTCTGTTCACCTATTGCAGTATAGTAAATATGTTGTCAATTACTTATTGGTGAAGGCCAGTCATTGCCCTATGTGAATCTTTTTATGCTTGAGAGGCTATATGTAAGTGACAGTGGGACACTAAACATGCCAGTAACAACAGTTTGTCTCCCTCCCCTCACAGTTCACTTTTTCTGCTTCAGATGTTCTAGCCTTTATCTTCCTGAAAGCATAATTTTCAGTGTAATTCCTATTATGCAATGAAGAGAATTTACATGTACTGAATCATCATAAAGCACTTCTGCTTATCTCACATTATCTTGCAATACATACTTTATTTTGAGCCTCCTCTTCTTCCAGTTTATATTTTGAAATATCCTGTGAGTCTCTCTTACATTTCTTTTGTAATTACTCCCAAATTTTCTTCTCTCAAATTGTAGTTATTTTCATCTTTGTTTTTAATTTCTCACAGTCAGGAACAGGATGCCTCTTAGCCTTATTTATGTCTCCCTAGACCATCTACTAATCTTCCCCAAGATGATGCAGTTCAACAAATCAAATTCAACTTCAGATAACATTAACAGTAAAAATGAGGGAAAGTTTCTTGGCCTATATATAGTCAAGAGACTGAACTTTAGCTCCCACATACAACACATATCCAAAAAGTCTCAAAACTCTTGGTATACTTTCTGAAATCATATTATGTTCCCCACTGGTTTATTTTTGTATTAAGGCAGATATATCACCCCTAATTCCATGTAAGATTAACCATCCTGTGAGATGTGAAGGTTAGTTGAACCTATAGCTAGTTTTTGATCTACACTGTGTAATATCTCATATAGAATAAGGTAGTAGCACATTGCTAAAAAAAAAAAGAGAAAACAAATTATGCCATGCACTAATCTATCCCTATCTTACATAGGGTATCTGAGCATGTGGTTCAACCAATGCAAATTACCTCAAGCCCATCATCACTCGGCAAAAATCTGCTGTCAGAACTATAACAAACTCTGTTTTCAAGCAACACACAGCCACTCCTTTTAAGTCCCTTAACATGCTAAACATACACTCACTCCACACATTCCTATGTGCTGTTTGCATGTACAAAACCTTGTTCCTAAATGCTAATCTTGATATGAAATTTTTCCTTGATAAATCAATAGAACTCACAAGCACCACACCAGAAATATATATCTCTCTCTGATATCCTCAGAGTCAAACTAAATATGTGCAAACACTCCATGCAAATCAAAGGACCCAGTCTTTGAAACTCACTCCCTGATGAATTAAAAAATTGTCCAACCTTTGCCCTATTCAAAAGTAAAATTCAAAATTCAAATTCAAATTCAGATGTTTATTCAGGTAAAAGTACTTACATACATAGAAGATGAGTTACAAACATAATATTGGATTTATAGAAAGAGCTAGTACATACAATACCTAAAGCTACTAATATGTATAGCATTTAGTACCTAATTTAGAAGTTAGGTACCAAAAGTGCTTATAGCCCTTTATTCCTTTGGTATCATATTTGCTAATGTTTTTCCCACTCAGTCTTGTGAAATACAAACACGTCTCCTTATGAACAAATCCACAAGGGCCGTGACGAGGATTCGAACCTGCGTCCGGGAGCATCCCAGACACTGCCTTAATCGACTGAGCTGCTGTCTGGGATGCTCCCGGATGCAGGTTCGAATCCTCGTCACGGACCTTGTGGATTTGTTCATTTGATGCATCACGTTAGTGTGATCTCTGTGTGTAACGTCTCCTTATTTTCATGTTAACCCACAGGTTATTGGCTGTTCCACTGCCACATCAGCTTTCATATAGAAGTTGGAATGGGTCTTGTTTTCCATGTAGGAAAGCAGAGTATGATTCCACCTGTTCCCGAGAACTTTCCTCGTTGTGGTTCCTGGACCCCAATGCCTGACCCTAATTTCAAGTCTCATCTTGCCCACTACTACAAGGAACTGAATGAAGGTAAAATCAGTGTTAACCTTGACCTTCTGCCAACTAACAATAGCAAGTATCCGGGTCCCAGCTATTCGACACCTACATACAGTCCGAAGCCACATCAACAACCTTCGTTTAACTCAATAAATGGAAGTCACAGCATTTCAAGCCAAAAACCTGTATTTACTTTTTCTTATCTTGTGGCAATTATGTTTTTTATGTATGTTTTGATATAGTTAACACTAAGACCTCCAGTAAAATAGATTTAGTTTAAGAGAGTTGTCAGAATATGGTTAAGTGTATATTTTCTCTGTGGATGCAAATTTCTTTTTTTTTTCAAGAAAGTTATGCTATCATTAATTGACCACAGTGAACTTATTTAGAACAGCTTGGTGCTGTGAGTGGCCAGGACATTATACAGACAGTGTGGTATGTCTGTACTCAAAACTGTTCTCATATTACCAACAATGGCAGTACAGTACATCAAGTATAAGCCTTAACCATATTGTCTCGTTTATGCTTCGGATTCAAAATTTGATCCTTGCTTTTATGACTTAATTGTGTAAGTCAAAAGACATATTTTCATTATTGTATATTATTTAATTTGTTCATGATTTATAATGTATACACTTATTTTATTGGATTTTGATTGAAGTGCCACAGAAAATTGTTCTTGGTTAATGGCAGAAAGTGCATGCCATGAAAACTGTTTCGTATCAGATATTTTTAATAATTTAGGAATTGTGGGTTGTACATTCTAATTTCTCAACATTTAGGAAGAACTACAGTATTATAATATTAAAAAAAGGCACTTTCATTTTATATTCATTATCAAAACAAGATGGTATCACAATCATGCTTGCTTATCTTTTCATTTTTAATAGCGCTTCCATGTTTTGAATTATGCATTATCTACCCCTTAAGAAAGAATGCGTATCAATGGATTCTGTGAATCATATTGTCAAAAAGGTATACAGTTGCTGTACAATATATTTCAACCTCAGTAGAGTACTGCCTCCTTTTATTACATTATTATTTATTTTATTGCATATTTTATCCAGATACTAAATTTAAGTGGGTACAAGTGGAATGAATTTACACTATCCAAAAGTAATGATGAATTAGTGCTACTCTTGAATATTGTACCCACTGGGTATACGGCACCAAAATTTTCTATAAATACAATTGAATACCCATTTACCCTCCATTATAAAGTATTAGTCTATTAGTGGTTAGTTAATCTATGATGGTTATGTTTTATTTATATATTTATTTGTTATGTTTTTATGTTTAAGATGGTATAATGGGTTATTTTATTAGACTTTGTTGATTAAGCGATACATTGGGAAACTTATTACAGTGCCGTAGTGCTTGAATGAAGGTGAAGGAAAGACCCAGTATGTATTAAAAAGCAAATTGTTGAATGTAACCTACATCCTTTCTCAAGGTACTGTATACAATGTTCTAATTATATAAAAGTACCTTGAGAAAAGATGCAGGTTACATTCGATAAAATGGTTTTTAATACATTTATAGTGTCTTAACCTTCACATTCAAGTGGTACATTCTTGCAAAGTCACTAACATGCATAGCAATGTGAACAAATCTTAAAACTAACAAAGAAGTGGAAGTTTTCATTGGAATTTTGCACTGATGTGAAATTTACAGTGTAAACCATGAGTCTTTCTCATCACAAGCTACATTTATGGTAAAATACTGTATTTGCAAAAACAGTAGCTGTTATTCTCAGTTTATTTTTGATGATTGCCAGATATTCCCTTTGATTCATATCATAGTTGACATTCAACCAATTAATTAAGTTTGCTGAACTCTATATGGAAAAAGGGTCTATTTCTGAGTACTGTATGTGCACTCGTGTCTAGTTTTGTTTGTGACTAATATGAAATACTGGTAGCTCTTGAACCCTTGGTCAACTAGCTTGATGCTTCCCTGCATGGGTTGTGTACTTACAATGTACATTTTAATTCAGTGATAGTGTTAGCCTTCTCTACTCCAAATTCATTTCAATGACTATTCCTGTGTTTACTGTCCTTCTGGAAGAGTATTACAAACAAGCATTGATGGCCTTTGTTTGTAGATTTTAAATCATCTATATTGCACCGTCACATGTCTTTGGCCATACATATTTAGTACTCATTTCTTAATGAGTACTCATTAGTTTCTTAATGATGTGATGTGTTATTAGCCTATTCTCATATCACATTTTCCTGGATTTAGAGATTAGTTTGGTGGCTAACCTCTAATATTTCTAGGGCTTTTGTAAATTCTTAAAAGTAAGTTTTCCATATTCGTTACACATACTGTATTCCAAAACTGGTCTGACATATATCATGTAAAAATGAATGATTCTTTATTGAGATTCCTCAATATCCTCTTCTCGTGATTGGACGAGTGCTGCTAATATTGTTTGTAATTATTATCTGTAATATACAATTTCCTCTCATTTTGTAAGTTATCACCAGTCTCCTTTCTTTTCTCAGAATTGAATTCAAATAGCTACATATTGCATTTTTTTAAATCTTGCCCATGTTCTTCTGTGAGTGCTTACCCCCCCCCCCCCTTTTAAATTCTTCTAGCATTTGGATTTCATTCGTGTTGGCAAGTGGCTCATATTGTGGATTGTATGAATGCTACTCTCATAATGTGATGTAGTGGATGAAGTGTCAGTCACTGTATCAGGTTATGGGTGACTATGGGCAGCCTCATCATAAGGCTAATGGTGAGTGGAGACTGGTCGTAGCCAAAAGGTTCTAGGGTTGATTCCTGAGGTATTTGGCCAACTTTTCCTTTCACCTGATGCCTCTGCACACCTAGCAGTAGACCTTTCCTTTGGTCTTCCTCCTACCACCAAAATAGGAGATGGGGAAACGACTTTGGCTAGATTGTTTATCAGTCACACCCTGCGCACCTAATAGAACATCCTTCTTCTTTTTGCCCAAACTGCATTGTCCCACCTTCAGTTGTGCACCTCCTTGTAGAATGTTCCAATTTTTGGGGCATTCTACAATATCCCTCGGGGTCGTTTGTCCCTCGACAGAGTCCTTGGTAAATTCGAGACCTTTGATATCGCTCATCTATGTCTTTCTGTTCTCATATTGCCATCTTGAATGATATTTTATGCCGTTTGGATATCTATCGACACAGAAGGTGCTATATAGTCTTCCCACCTTGTTACCCTCTCTTGATCATTACTTAATACAAATGAAAACGATGTTCTAAGTTTTGACCCCTGCATGTTTTATATTTTATTTAACTCTCAGCTGGTTATAAGCAGTATGACAATGTAAATGCAAACAAATTCATTTTCTTGATGGCATCTGCAGTTTTTTTTATGCCCTCCTCCCCTAATTTCTTTATTTTCAGTCATACCATTCTGATTGTTTTTTTGCAATATCTATACCATTCTTTAAAAAGGAATACAATAACTTTAAAGATGCTGTATTTTTGAGGATCCTATTATGACTTTTAAAACAAACCTAAAAAATTAATTCAAAAGATTTTATTAATGTTGGTGTATATCTTAATAATACTTTTGCTGTGTTACTGCATGAGATACAGATACACAAGATGCACCCTGTATCATACCTACACTTGACTGCTAAGATGTTCACTCTGTCATACACTATAAACATGTGGTACTACTCGATATTAAAAAATATAAACAGAAGATTGAAGCACAAGGCTGTCAACATTCATTTCTCACATTTATTTTTTTAACTGGTAGTTTTAATAAAACATACAAATCTCTCTGCAACCTGCACAGATAATTGGTACACTTTGAAGCCTTTACTTTGCCCTCTTTAGTACAAGATTTGGCATATAGGCAATTTTTTATTTAATGTCTCATTATATGTTACTTGGCTTATCATCACTAAACAGAAAATGTATTAATGGCAGTAAATAAGTTGAGTGGTAATTGCATTTGGCTCGCACCAATTGGACCTGTGTTCGATTCCTGGGCAGGATAAGATGTTCAGCCACATTTCCTTGTACGTACTCAATGCCTTTGTTCACCTACCAGTAAATAGATACTGTACCTGGAGGCTAATTGACTGTCATTGTGGCATGCATCCAGGGAAAGGTCAGTTGTTAGGCCTAGGGGGACCTCGGTAAGCATTATACAGTATAAGAGTTTCAGTGTATTGTGCATTTTAAGAACTTATCTCATTATTTTATGTATGTTCCGTTCTGAAAGCTATTATAATATAAATGTATAATACTGATATATATTTTTTAAAGCCTGTAGGACATAATTTAGCCACTTAGATTTTGTTGTTTCTTATTTGTAATTCCTGTTAGATTGCAAAATGCATGAACCATATTATTCAGATACTGTATAACTTTTGCATTTTATGTGTCATCTGTCTACGAAGATTTATTATATATATTATATATATATATATATTATATATTATATATATATATATATATAATATATATATATATATATATATATATATATATATATATATATATATATATATATATATATATATATATATATATAATTATATATATAAATTTAATATATATAATATTTAAAATAAAGATAAAGAACTTAAAATATTGTAATTTACTATCTTATGTATAGTATATATTTTGTCACTTGAAGAAACAAATTATAAGGTAAATTGTTTAATATATATTAGTTTAATTAAAAATTATGATATGACCCTAATAAGCAACAGTTTTATAATGCCGTCCACTATGTACCATTATCAGTGAGGTAATGTGTATTTCATCATATTCATATTTTTTATAATCTGCACCAACCATATCATTTTTTTTTAATAATTATATTTATGTATGCCATGTGTGCTGGTCCCTTAAATGTTTTTAATTATTTTAATTATGTCTTTATCCTATACACTTGGATTTACAGTATTTGATTCATTCTTGAATAATTTTGTCAGAATGAGGGTGAGTTCACTGGTATAAGAGTTTACTTATGAAGTTTGTGCAACCAATTTGTCATTTTGGTGTGCATTGTCCAAACACTACACCTTGTGACTCCTCACTGTAATCATGATCTTTACAAAGTTTTCAATTACAGTTCTGCATAATGTGACACTTCACGCGTGCCATCCACTACATTATGTATAACTGGAAAATATTGAAGGATTGTACTTTGTAATAATGTTCTCATAGGTTATAATAATAAATATAACTACTGTACTATATCACCAACATGAAAAGAAAAAGACTTCAAAGTAATGACCCAAAATCATTGAAAGCTATTTAGCAAGGCTGAGTTGTGGTACATAAAGACAAACAATACAGTATTAGGAATAACTAAACAAGCTTGACTTGTACAGCTGAATAACAGCTTTCTCTTGCTTCAAGTTCATTAGGTTCCTTCTAGACTACTGCATCTAAGGATGCAGACCTCATTTTAGAGAGGATATTTAGCTGAATTCACCCAAGGCCTACCATCTCACCTGTGGCCTTGACAGGGACAGGAAGCTGCCAGCTTGTCAAAGGTCTCTTTATTGTTCTTGAATATTTCTTCCATCTGAATTTTTAAATGAAGAATTGTCTTTGCATTTTCAGCATTGGCAGGTAGGCAGTTCCTGGGGTTTATAACTCTATGGGTGAAGAAGCGTGTTTTGTTTTCCATCCTGCATTGTGGCTTATTGAGTGTGAAACTGTTGCTGTTTGTTCGTGTTACATCTGACCTTTTGAAGAAGTGGTCTGGAGGATATTTGGATCAATATCCTCCAAATTGTTCACTATTTTAAAAGTATCAGTAAGATCAGCCCTGACATGTTTAGTTTGCACAATTGTTAAATCTGTGGCCCTCAACCAGTCTGGTATTACAGTTGACTGAGTTCAGGAATGACTTTAGTCACCTGGTGTTGAACTTTCTCTGAATTAGATGTCTTTCTAAAGATGAGGTCCTCCAGGCGTGGATATAATAATGCATGTTGAGGTGCACCAGAGATTTATACAATTGCACAACTACAGTACAGTACCATCTTTTCCTTGAAGTTAAAATTTTGTTTGACGATTCCCAGGATTATTTTACTGCAGCTTCCACTATTTGCAGTGAGGTACACAATGACATATGGTCAACATGGCACACTCTGCCAAAGCACATGGCACTTGTCTGGCACTCAAGGCAGAGTCAAGTCAATGACACCAATTAATGGTATAGAGAAGCCCTACCACAGCTGGCCTCTTAATAAAGATAGAGCCTCATTTTGCAATGTCTTGTGCATTTCTGCCAGTCCTATTGATAGGCAATTAGCATGAACCTACACATGCATTAAGCATTAATCAACCTTTGCTGATACCTACACTGACTTCAGTTTTGATCATGGTGGTACCACCAACAGGTAATCAACAAAACATTTGGTGCTTGGTGTAAATAGGATGGGAACTATCAGGTGAACATGTCAAGCCATTATGACTACTGTATGTTTATTTATTTTGTATTTTTATTCATATATACAAGAGTTCTTATATTCTTGTACAGCCTCTGGCATGCATAGCATTTCAGGCAGGTCCTTAATCCTAATTTTCACACACACACATCCCCAGGAAGTAGCATGTAGCACCTGTCTAACTCCAAGGTACCTATTTACTGCTATAATAATAATAATAATAATAATAATAATAATAATAATAATAATTTTTATTTAGGCAAAGGTACATACATAAAGAGATTTTACAAAGTTTGTTGGCTTTATAGATAGAGCTAGTACATGCAATGCCTAAAGCCACTATTACGCAAAGCGTTTCGGGCAGGAAAAAACACTACTGACTAAAGCTTAAAACTAATGGGTAAAAAGAAAAAAATGCGTTGAGTACAAATAAAAATAGAGGTAAAAGAGGGGGGAACTTGCTGCTAGGTGAACAGTGCATCACGGTGCAAGAAACTCTGCCCATTTGTTTCCACCTCCGCCAGGGATTGAACCCGGACCCTTAGGACTACGAATCCCGAGCACTGTCCACTCAGCTGTCAAGCCCCATGGTCTAAGGGCTGAGCACTTATAATACTGTAGTGCTATATATAATAGCACTTGAAAGGGATTAGGATAAGGATTTGGGATGGGACGGGGTAAAGGAATGAGCCCTTCCCATTCCTAAATCCCAAAAATGTCACTAGTTTTCTCAAGGACCTGGGTTGAAGACAAAAAAAATAAGAGACCCAAAACTACCATCTACCTTTCCCCAGCCCATCCTCCTGTTTTGGTAGTACTTATAGTAATGATGAAGACCTTAGTATATATATTCCGATGTACAACAAAATTAGAACCAAAATCTGAACTATTGAGTTTGACAAACCATCAAACTATTTTTTACTTGTCTTGCTTTGACAAACTGAACTAACCTATCCTAACCATATCCATATCTGAGACCTAATATAGTACATGTGTGCTATACTAGGCCTAGGAATATTTAAGTTTGTGTTTTAGCTTCATTTATTTTAAAAATTCCTTACTAGTCAGCATACTACTATCTAAAAGCTAAGAACGTACGAATTCTGACTATTGACGTCCTCCCAATAGGTACTATCTAAACAGGAGGATGGGTTGCTTTCCTAGTGCCTCAGTGTTGCAATACAGATGAAAAATATCCACTGCATTTTTATAGTTACTGGAAATCGTCTGAGGAGCTCTACAACTTGTGACTACTTTTTTAACATTTTAATATTGGATAGTAATAAAATGAAAAGTGGTAACAGAAAATAATATACAAATGCATATATGTGGGAGCCTCACAAGCCTTACACGGGTGCCATATCATCTAATACGCACAGGAGATTTTTATGCTGATCTTTACCAGTACTTGCTGTCTTTCTCAACTGTATGAATTATATTGTGCTATTACCCAGAATAACTAAACCAATCAGACCAACTGAAATGACACCCTTGACCACTATATTTAATTATGACCACGTAATTTAACCTCTGGAATTATCACTGGCAGTTCAATTGAACACTACCCTACATTTATTCTAACCAGCACTAGAAACTATGAAAATTAGCTTTAGACTGCATACTGAATCGACTTCGTTGTCGCTGCTGGTAACATAAACTGAGAGACTGAACTTGGTAATTTAGAGAACATCAATCTCGGTGTATAAATATTTGTGCACAAAACTAAGCCTCTATAATACTCACTGTCCCATGTTAAGTAAACAAGTCATAACCAAAAGAACCAACAAGCCAAGATTCAAATCAACTAAATGAAACATGAATATGAGAAGAAATACAGGAGGGAGGGTAATATACAAAGACTTGTCTAAGAGGTACTCTTCAATGCTTTCTAAGTACTAGAAAAAAGACAGATCAAACAACTATGAAAATAAATGTAATCAAATAAAGGGAAACATGGTTTCCCAGATTTTCCAAATTTCCCAGATATTAGGGTCAAATAAGAACTTAAAAACAAAAAGTATGCAGTATATTTAGATTTTGACAAAAATGAGTACCCTATAGGTTTATTTGTTGACCTATCCCACCAAACATTTTCACGTTTTAAAAAGTCCTAAAAACGACATTTCATTGTTTTGGGCACGTTTTAAATTACGTATAAAATACGTATTTTGAGAATTTGTATAGACGACTTTGAAACGTGAGGGCAAAACGTTTTAATAAAACGTACTTTAAATGTCATGATATAACGTTTTGGAGCAAAGGTTGAATTTATTAGATATAATTATTGCATTTAGAAAGAAGGAGACAGAGAGGAGAGAGAGAGAGAAAGGAGAGACAAAGGAGAGAGAGAGAGAGAGAGAAAGGAGAGACAAAGGAGAGAGAGAGAGACAAGGAGAGAGAGACAAAGGAGAGAGAGAGGCGAAGATATACTCCCCACAGCAGTCTCTAGTTCTAATTACTTTTAGGCATGTTAGTTCTTGGTGGTAGTAAAGAGCAGTACCACCACCTCTCTGAATTTGACGACAGTTGTGAATTGCCGAGTAGTTAGGCATGTTAAAGAGTTGAGTAGTATCCTCTCTCAACCACGTTTCAATAAGTATAATAAAAGAAAATTTGTTGTCAATAGTTTCAATCAAGGCACTAAGATCCCTAGGTAAACACTTCGATGATGTAACGTTCAAGTTGATTACAGAGATATTGTGATTATGTGTTAATACATTGTTTACATCATGTGCTGTAAAATATCTGCAATTTTGATTATTAAAGTGATGATTGTCATAGATAGTGGATAAGAGGTTTAGTTCTGGGTCTATACTTTTCTGCATAAAAAGGCTGGTTGCAGGAAAACAAGGCAAGAATGGCAAATTACAAAATAAAATTTTGATATAAAAGGGGGAAAAATATATAAACAAGACTATACAAAACAAACACAAAATGAAAAAAATGAGGTAGCTTACCAGGGGCTTAATTACAGGTACTCTCAGGTACACTAAGTAATAATTTGCATTATTGAGACACAGGCAAAGCCAGGGGTACAATGGAGTAAGGGAGTATGGCGAGGCTAGGCAACCTAGGTAATAAATGAAATCAAAGAAAAAGTTGAATAATAAACATAGGCAAATGTAAGCTAAAGATTATTAACTATAAGTATTTTAGTTATGATCGTATTATTGATAAGACCTAAAGAAATATTAAAGCACTCAGTTAATTAAGTCCAATAAATGACTAGTAAAAAGTAATTTCTGATCTAGGAGGAATAAGACACCAACAGCATGGGGACCTATTTATTTAATTAATAGTAGAAACAAATAATTTTTGCAGACCATGTTAATGAAGCAGTTAACTTTTATAATTTACAACAGCATAACTACATGTATAACTTGACTACACTACAACAACTTAATAACATTAATACAGATGCTTATAGCCGGTAACTAAATAAAACATGGTCTGCAGAACGCCAAATCCTTATTAACTATGTGTACAAGTAAGGCAAACGTTTAACATAATTTTCAAGTAGAATCAGGGCTTATAGAGTAGCATATAGTGGCCTAACACATGACAGAAATAATGCGCCAATCCCAGACATAATGTGAAATCGTAAATTACCAGTAGCTGTAGAATACACCTAGAGGGCAAATTTAACATTACTCTTACAAGTGAGAGTAAGTAGCTGCGGACAGCGTAATACTTAGGGGCCGGCGCTGCACCCCCACTCGCAGAGCCAGCAGGCCGGACCCCCCCCCCCAAGGGCGAGTGCCCGCTGGCCGCGGAATGTTTTCAGTGTGGAAGCGTGATGACATCTTGCCTGACGTATGAGTGAAAACGTCACTCCTCCACCGTCCGACGGCCTTAATTGTTTCCTGTACATGCCCGTCAAGTGACAGCTGGGTGGCCCGTCCAATCCGGAAAGAATGTGGGGCGTAGTCATTGTGAGGGCGCAGGCCGCGTAAGGAGCATCAGCGTGTAGGGCGTTGACTTCTCATCTGACGTTGGGGGCCGTGCCACCAGGAATGGCGTAGCCGCAAGTTCTGCGTCGCGGGGTGTCATGGAGTTTTTCCTTGTCTGCGTCCACATCCGTGCCCGTACACCCGTTACCTCTGCCGTTAAAAAAACAGTCAGGAATTTCCAGAACTGAAAAAAGGTACAGAGTCGGGCGTACATGGCTGGTAAATGCTGCTAGGTAAGCAGCATCCTGGAAGTGACCAATGGAGCCCCTTCTGGTGCATGTGTATACAAGGCGGGCGTGTTGATGTCCGCGTGTAGTGGGCGTATTACCTCGTGCATGCCTCGCGTGCTATGCCCCGCCACGCCAGGACATCCTCGTGTCGTCGTCATTGCTGTATCCCGCCCTTGCAGAGACTAGCCCAGTGAGGTTGACCCCAGGGCGGGCGAGTAGGTCCTGCGTGTGCCAATCCGTGCCGTCCGTCGGGAGTGTTCATCGTGCGCGATCCTATGTTCTCCGTCCATGAGGTGTTCCCCGATGGTCTGTAGTCGTTCTCATGCGTGCTACGCGTGCTGTGCACCGCCACGCCAGGTCGTCCTCGTGGGCGTCGTCGTCGCTGTATCCCGCCCTCGCGGAAGCTAGCCTAGCGAGGCTGGCCCCAGTGCAGCTGAGTAGTTCCTTCATTCGCCCATCCGTGCAGTTCATCGAGAGTGTTCTTCAGGCGCAAACCAATGCTCCCCGTCCATGAGGTGTTCCCCAATGGTCTGTAGTCGTTCTGGAAATATTACTGCAGTAAGGGTTGGCAGGGGTGAACATGTGGCATAAGTAGGACAGTGTGGTAAAGCAGGGGGGAAAATTAAACGCTCCGAAAACCAAACGAACAGGGCTCCTTGCAACAAGCTGAAAACAACATTGTACAGACCATATACACTGACGGAACAATCAAAGTATGTTAAATAGTAATGATGATAAATTAGATAACGTAAAGTAAATGAAGCACTCATGTTGCAGTTAATCACAAAATGTTAAATATCACAGTTGTGGATACACCTGAAGGCCACTGTTGGCGGGTTAGTCTAAAAACACAACGCAGGGAAGTGAAAGTGTGTTGATTATGTGTTATTATGTATGTGTGTTACTATTATGATTAAGGCTTTAGTAATAATACCGGATAGAGTATAGTCAGTTCCACAGGTCCAGTGGATGCCGTCTTTCTAGGAGAGGACTAAGGGCGTGCTATCATGCTCACCCTTAGCGGCAGGAACTGAAGTCAAGAAGTGTGTGGGCTACCTTGAACCGACAGCACCGGGGACGTAGACTGCAACGCCCAGGCGGTCAAGCCGAATTGATCTTGAACAGATATTGGGGAAAAGAACACTCTAGGGGTAATTTAAGTGATGACAGACGGGTAACACTCCCCAGTCTAGGCCACCGCGGGTAAGGCAGAGTGCGACTAACGCAAGCTGTGGGTAAATGCCTATTATTACATATTAATGGTAAGCCCGATGTTAGGCAGGGTACCTAAGCAGGAACCTAGGAAAAAAAAAAATCGTAGGATGAATGGGCAGCGGACCGCTGAATCAGATTGCGTCAGGTGGGAGCAGGCCGTTCCACGCCGCTCTCCTCGTCCCGAGGGGTGTCTGTTGACCCCTCCGCGATGATTCTGTGGAGGAAGGGGGGGGGAAGGTGTTTTTCCGGTAGCGTAAGTGAAACCAGGTATGTTGGCCCAAGTAAAACCTGAATCAACAACAAACTTACACTTTTAATCATATAAAGCATTATAGGCATGAATAAAAAAACCCGCCAGGAATGGAAGGGGGGGGGCCATGGACGCCCCCCCCTGTAGCATGTCCGTGGAAGGAAAATGTAACTGCCATAGTCAACAGCATGTAGTCCAAGGGAAATAGGGGGAGAGGCACTCCAGACCCGACCTGTAACACGTCATTGAGGTAATGAAGTAAAAGGCACCATTAAAATTTTTTGAAGCTGAAAGGGAAGCGTTAAATGCCCATGCCTACATTATAGTACTCACGGGGTAGAGATCAGAGGGCAGGGTTGCTGTGAATATCTGTGTCTGTAAGGAAGTCCCTCGTACAGTATTTTAAATAACAAATTTGCTATCTTTTTAATCCAGCATAGTTGAGGCAGTTGAATCGGTAAGGAGTGTGATGATGTATAACTTTTTCTTTTGACTTGTGAAGCGGAGCGTGACTAGAGCAAGAGAGAACGCATGACTGATTGATTGATGAAGATTAAGCCACCCAAGAGGTGGCACGGGCATGAATAGCCCGTAAGTGGTGGACCTTTCGAGCCATTACCAGTATCAAAAGATGATACTGGAGATCTGTGGAGGCGCAACTGCACCCTGCGTGACGGGAGATGTCTCCCGGACCAAGTGGTGACCAAATGGTGAACGCATGACTGATGATTGATGAAGATTAAGCCACCCAAAAGGTGGCACGGGCATGAATAGCCCGTAAGTGGTGGCCCTTTTAATTAAGCCATTACCAGTATCAAGAGCTGATACTGGAGATCTGTGGAGGTGCGAATGCACCCTGCATGACGGGAGATGTCTCCCTTGTGAATGTGTTAAGATGAAGATGAAGCCACCCAAAAGGTGGCACAGGCATGAATAGCTCGTAAGTGGTGGCCCTTTTGAGCCATCACCAGTATCAATAGATGATACTGGAGATCTGTGGAGGTGCGACTGCACCCTGCGTGACGGGAGATGTCTCCCGGACCAAATGGTGTACGCATGACTTCTCTCTTCTTTATATAGGCCCCCACGGCGCTCTGCGCCGCGGAACGCGCTGTGCAACTGTCTTTCTCCTCCATCAGAAATTCCTCCGCATTCCTTCATAATGCAGCGGTCATTTTATTTATTTTTTTATATACAAGAAGGTACATTGAGTTAGAGAGAATGCTTAGCATAGTATTTACAATCTTGTAAAGCCACTATAGTACGTGCAGCGTTTCGGGCAGGTCGTTATAATCTAACAGATAATTTAATCTAACAGAATATACGCTCACCGTCCTCTCCAAATTTGGATTGGTAGGGCACATACGGCTAGAGGTTGGTATGAAGGGCAACGACCAAAAACGAATTTGGGTGCGTCTTGGACTATGGGAAAATCGGTACTTTGACAATTCGCCAATAAATATTAAAATTGTTAGCACCTCTAAATAAAGTATTTCTTTACGAGTACTAGAATACACTTGTAATAATAATTATGACAATATAAATGAATATAATTATAAACATAAGTCAACCCAGCACTTGCATAAGGGTTTCATATGTGTAGCCGCTCGACGCCCCGAGCCTCGCTGGTTAACGCCGCCTAACTTGCCAACCCAACAAGTTGACGCGCCTCGCCGCCACTCTCAGAATAACTGTGGACGCTGTCCATAGCACCAGCACCACTCAAGAGCTCCCTGACTGCCGGTAAGTACCTATACTCCAGGTTGTCTTAGATAGTTATAACAATAATTCAGTGTGTCTGGGGATAGGCTGCCAGTGTATTATTACATGTTGACTTGCTAATGTTGTTAGACTAATAAATGTTAGACTTGCACTTATTTTTGTCACGTCCCCCCCCCCCTACCCCAAAGGACAACCTACTGACCTTCCCCCAGAATGTAACCCCACAACAGGCTGGTACGTATTTAGTGCTAGGTGAATTAGGCGCATTAGGTGATACTAAAACGCACCCAACCATTTGTCCTCGCCTGGAATTCCCGACTGAATCTAGAGAACGAACCCAGGTGGACTATCTAGGGGGGAGGGGGGCCCCAGAGTTCAGAAAGACAAATCATTTTAGGACAAAGTTGACTAATCTTTCAACAGTTGAAGGCCACAGAACTAACACTGCAAAGCAGACATATGACACGTCTCGTGTCAAATTTTTTAAATACTAGAATACTTCATGGTTTTTGGTCCATACTACTCTTAGAATGTCAAATGTAACATGATCAACGGTTTAAGCTTGAGCTAAACTGCACGACAGGTAACATGGTTTTTCACTCGTAGGTTCATAGAACCGCATACCCGCGATAGCCATAAATGCCGAAATACGGCATTATTTTATATACCTGGAATTTAAAACTAACAGATGGATGAGGTGGGACCTGAGACAGTCTGCTTTCTGTTCTGAGGCAAATAGTGGTTCCGGTAAATTTGGGTGCCAGGCGTGTAGTACAAAATCGGTTATTGTAAAGTCGGTGATGGTCTTTTATAAAGGCACGTGTATATACACAAGCATTATATACATGTTTGACTGGTAATTAGCTGGTTCTGACCTGGTACATGGACTACTTAGACTCTGAACTGTGCTATATGATTTGGACGAATACCTGCGCCCATCATAAAGCCCGATCAGAAGATATCAAAGTAAAGAGCCAAGTAATAAGACTCGGTAAGAACATTGGGCAACGTTTGTAATTGTCATGTGGGAAGTCTGTGACAGTGGTGTTGCGAGAAGTAGGTATACTAAAGTTTGTCCGTAAGGAAATATTTTAAATTCATGAAGGTAATTGCGTAGGAAAATGCAGAATTTAGACATTACAGTAGAAGATGTTAAATAGTACTAGAGTGAGACGCATAGTAGCGGAGGCGGACATGTTACTGTGCAGGCATAGCTCGAAATACCTGACTTTAACATTACAATAGTTATCATACTTACTTAGTCAACTCATTCTTAACGCGTGTTTTATATATTAGTTCATCCTGATATTATACCCCCTTTACCCATCGGGGCAAGAGTGGGTGGGTAGTTGGGGAAAGTTAAGCACATGATGAGCTCGGGAAGTGAATCACCAACATGGCTAGCTAAACAAAATGGGTTTAAATATGAAACCCGTGTACATAGAAAATTAATTTCTCTTCACAATAAAAATGTAGGATTTAGTTCCTATAATAGTGGCTATCCAGGGAGTGTTAATAAATGCACTAAAAAAAATCCTAAATTTTTTATAGTAGGTTAGATAATATAAAATTCCATTCTTCGTGGCAATTTTAAAATGATAAATTTCACACCTCGTTGGTTCATGCACTTCTTTTTCATCAACAGAATGACATTGGTGAAGCCAAGCAGTCGTCCATTAAGCAGTAGGGGGCGCAGTATACCTGGGTACTGACAACTTAGTTAGCCATTGGAACACCATTGGGAAAAGGTTCGAAATAAAGTAGTTTGATTTGGTACTACAACTTGAAGCTTTCCGTGAACCCTCTGAATATAGTTTAACTTTCCATAAATTACATTCGAAGTAATGTGTAATTTATAAAAATTTGTATGATTTGAAGGATGATATGGGGGAGTAGATAGGTTTGTAGCTTGACTAATGGTTTTGAATACTAACGTTCAGTATTCCCTGCAGGTGGCGCACAACGCTATTGGCATTCACTAACGAACAAACAATCGTGTCTGCCTGTTATGACAGGTGAGAAGACCCGATCACGGCTGGTGCACTCTTGCAGCGGTACTGCCACCCGTTGAGGACGGGGGTAGCAGCCGAGTTAATAGACTTCATGATTCCAATATGGTACAATGAAGGTTAAGATGCGGAACCCACGGTCACGAAGAGTGAAAGTTTTTAAGATCTGCAGCATCACGACGAAAGCTCCTACCGACAGATGAACTTTGTCTCATAAAGTCACTTTAACTAACCACGTAACAGAAAATGACACTACGACGATGTGTGGTTTTGTCTTCATATCTTGAGCCACGTTAGTGACTCTTCTGCACATGTATGCCACGCGTAAGCGTCTTGCTATTTAACTTCTTAAATTCCCTACCTTCCTTTAAACAGCCGTTTAGCGCCTTGGTCTTCCCTTGTTATCGCAAAGAGTCGCAAGAACCAGCTTAGGTTTCTTAGACTGTCTTCCGGAGCAAGTTCTCCCTCGTTCCTTATCTCACTTTCTCCAATTAACACTTCGGGGCTATACTTTTTCTGAACATGTTGTCGTTTCTGATTTACTTACTCGGAACGAAGTGTCCATGTAGCACGGCCTATGGTGAGCCCGTAAACCTTCTGAACATGCCCGCCTTCTACTTCAAGAACTTGTTCACTCAAAATCCTTGCAAGTTGACTATGCTTTTCTAACAGTACGTCAACACCGTTTTCTGTCTTCTCTTCAATGATCTATGTAATCCTGTATTTCCCGTCTCTTTTTAACACTGCTCGCCTCTCTTCTCGCTACTCCTCCACACTACACGACAAACTTCAACGTCTGATTTCCAACAGTATTTGGGCTAAATACACTCCGACTGTTACCAACCTTTCTTTTTTCCCCCCTCTTTCTAAGTACCAGCAAGAACGTCTAGGATTTGGTCGCTTGTTACTTCCTCTGGCCTTCGCTGTGGCATTTACCTCATTAGTTCTTTTGCTAAGTTTGTCAACCCTAACTCTAGTACTCTATCGGACCGGTCTTCCTTCATGGGGGGGGGAGGGGCCTTATACCCATTCTTGTTTTCTAAAAATCGCCTTCCGTGTCTATTCCAGCTTACCCTTGCCTCCCTGAAAGCTAAAAACTCTATTCTTATCCTTCCTTCCGACAAAGGCAACTCGGTGGTTGGCCTTGACAGTGGATTTCCCCCAGAAAGCTGATAGTCTTGCTCTCTGACTCCCGCACATATCCTCGTCTGGCTTCTAACACTTTGGATCGCCTTAAAACTTCCTTCAACCGTGAACCATGACGGCTCTCTAGGCTTGGATCGAAGTCAGGACGACAAATTAAACGTTTGTCATCTGCCATTCTCTTCCTTATTTCTATATTCTACCTAAGACTTAGACCTGGTGTTCCTCTTCGTCCTGAAATTTCTTAAAGGGGCTCTGTCGGCTACTTATCTTGGCACTTTCTCCTGCCCACCTTCGTCACTCTCAGGACTTCCTAAATAAACTGCTCCTGCGGCCCTCTTCTAAGATGCTTAGTCGGTGTAGATTGTTTACTAATGTTCTCCTTGATGACTCTTTCCTTAATCATAAGGCAACGGAGGGCCTTCATCTCTCGCTCCCCACTAACGTTTTCCTTGAATTCATCAGACTGTGTTGACTCTAATTCCTTCTTTTTCAACGGAAAATACTTCTAACTTTCGGGGTCGCTATGGGTTGCCCTCTATCCCCCTCCCCAGGTCTTGCTAATCTTGATATGGAATATTTCGAAACTGTTCTTTTTCTCACAATTGATACTCTTCCCTCTTTCTGGCTTCGCTATGTTGACATTTTTTGCTTTATGGCCTAATGACCTTCCAGCCTTTCCTCTCCTTAACAATCTGGCTCTCGCTATCCATTTCAAAGTTGAATGGGAATCTAATTCCCTCCTTACTTTTTTAACGTTAATGTTCACAGCCGTGTCAGGTTTGTCTACCGCAAACCCACGTATGTACACTTATTTTCCTACCATCCTCCTGTTAAGAAAAGCGTTCTCGTCTCTCTTCCTCCGTGCTCTACACATTAGTGACCCTCGGTTTCTTGATTCTGAAATTTCCTTTATTTTACTAATCTTTTTCTCGCCTTGGTTACTCTTTGCATTTTCTTAACTGTGCCTATTTTAAAGCTAAAAGAAATTTTTCATCCCAAACCCCTTTTCCACCACTAGTACCCCTGTGCTCTGCCTTTCATATCCGAACTGATATCTTGCTAATACCCTTCGTTCTCTTGACATAAAGCTCGCCTTTCGACAAATATCTGGTGGAAATGAAACTGGAGAATTCGTAGCGACGTCAAAGCACAGACCATCCACGACTACTGCGACAGTATCTTGCTAAACCCCGGACATGGTCCACCGTGAATGCCACGAGGAGACGTATAACACCCCAACGCAAAACGACACATGACGGGGTTTTGCTAATGTCACCACTAGGAAGACCGCCACTATGAAACACGCTAAGAGACATTAACTGAGCCAAAGTCAACTGCACAGTATTGAGTATATAGCGGTTGGGCCATCACTGTACTCTTCTGCCGCCTTATCCTCGTGCCTCCCAACCCTGTCATCATCGGAACCTGAAGGCCTACTTCTGAAACTTGAGATTTGAGTAAATGTAACTTATATTTAATATAATAGTTAACTAATTGAAATAAACCATGCGTGATAATTTTTATAATTTAATTGAAAGCCTAAGGAACACAATATTACCCAGTGATATATTATCTTCAAGACTTAATCATATTGTTTTAAACTCTCTGAACCATAACACACAAATTTGTTTGTCTAAAATGTATCGTTCAAAATTCTGGTGATTGAATGAAATTCTATTTTTCTTTCTAAGAGCTGATAAAAATGCTCACCACTGACGATGAAATTTAGTTTGCCATCCTTAAAGCTTTAATTATTTGAATTTAAGAGTATTTTCGTCAGCATTTATGATATATAATTTGGATGTTATTTATCTTTGCGATTATTTACACATTCAAATTGTGAGAATGTTGTTTACTGGTGATGGGTGCAAATGCATCTTGAGTTTTTACCGACTGTTGGCTATACACTCAAAGCTGTAATAAGGCAATCTGTTAAGATTTGATCACGAAGGAATGTGTTTTAAGATTACCAAGCCAGCTGTATGTAGTCCAGAACAATTTATGTAATAAATGGTTTGTTATAATAAATGCAATAACCATAAATGCAATTTATGGTTTGTTACCATGTCTAGATTTTTGAGCTTAAAGATAATCGTGTGAATACAAATCTATATAAATAAAAATGGAAATGTTCGTTTGTTCAAAATCGCTAATCTCCGAAAGTTCTTCACTGATTGCTTTGAAATTTTGACACGGTTCCATTCGCATCAGAGCAGGTTTTTATATACAAACTATATAGATGACACGTCTGTGACGAGGAAACTTCTTTTTTTTATATACTCTTTCATGTGAAGGAAATCTTAACCTTTTTACCGATTGCTTTGAAATTTTGACACAACGTTGCATTCGAAAAAGTTTTTATATACTTGCTATATACATGCCTCACCTATGACATTAATTTTTTTTTTTTTTAACGGCGCCATCTGTTGGACGTAGGAGCAACATTCGCAATACTAAGTTACAATTAATTTTCGCATGTGCGTTGCTGAACCACAGCAACGTGTGGCCGGGTACAGTTAGTCTTATAATAAATGGCAACAGGGTTTATTGCACAGTTCGTCCACCTATCAAATAAATTTATAATATCGAATGTAATGAGTGTCGACTAAATAGAGAATTGTGTAAACTGCCTATGACTCCACAGATGGATCGGACACAAACTAGCGCTGTAGTTTGAGACTGAACCAGGAACAGAATCTTAGAAAACAGACGCTAGCCATTCAGTGGGGGTTGGAACGTGTTATCACATAGCAGCAACATCAACCTGACCGCCAGTGTTTGTATTATTGCTATAAACACTGAAACGACGAGATCGTTGAATACTATCACTGGGTGCAACTCGTACAGGATGCCATGCAACTAAAAGGGGGTAAATGTTGACTGTTGCATGTAAATGAGGCTACCTCAGATTATGAATATACAGCATTGCTGACGTACAGTGATCAAACACACGAGCTGTGGGGTTGGGGACACTATTTAAATCGACTACGAACCACTTATTCTGTCGAAGGGTACCATAGAAAACATAACTTTGGATATCCATGATTGGGCACTATTCTTTCCACCCCGTCCCATCCCCAAAATTCTATCCTGATTCCTTCCCAGTGCTGTATAGTTGTCATGGCTTAAAGCTTTAGTGAAGGGAACTATCAGGGTAGAGTAAAGAGAGAGATGTAAATCCTTGCAATCGTAAATTATATATTTCAAAGACATTTAGATTTTGCTGCTATCCTGTTATTTACCTATCAAGTTTCCAGGGGAAGTGAATTCTAGCTCTGTAAGCCCTACAGCCTTGTTGTACGTGTTGCGTTCTAATTTCGGTAATCTGGCGATCGAATACTTTGTTGAAGCTAGTCCTGAGGTTGTGGATGGAGGTGGCTTCTACAACTTCAGTGCATTGCACTTGTTTCCCTCCCATACAGGGTGCGAGCATTTCCTTATTTCTTACTCATTTGCGTTTCTTGGTTCCATTTAACTCCTCTCGTCCGACTTTCTCTCAATTTGAAGAAATGAACCTGCTTGGAAAGCGGATAAATTTCTGTGAGGAGGAAAGCACATGCAAATCAACTAAGCTTAGCTGTAAATTGTACTTAGTAACAAATAAGATTCTCCTCTTTGTAACCATTTAAATGGCTACCTTTTGTTACTTTGTTATTATTATGTAACTTACATAGTTACTTTTAATATAGTTTCTTAGCAAATATGATAACTAATACATTAAAGTTACAAGCAGAAAATAACTTATTTTTTTTACAAGTTACTTAGTCACTTATAATAGTTACCATATTTGTATATGTAACTATATATACTTATGATTTTATTACTAATTTTAGTAATACAAATTTTTTATAATAAAAGTAATTTTTAGACTTTTTACGATCAAACAGTCCACATTCTAGGGCGTGTCTCCTTTAAACACAGAAATCTGTGGTTGTCATGTCACCTCTCTCTCTCTCCTCTTGAAGGGTTGTGAGGGCTGTAGTTCCCCTGTCTTCACAACTCGGCCCTCTTACCTCTGGTACGAATCCTTTTGCAAACTTAACTACTTTTTCAATTTAGGTTTTGTTTTACAGGTGTGGATTCCAATATTGGTCTAACAAAGACAAACTTTGTCTAACAAACTTAGTACCCAAATGACCCACAAACACTTTAGAAAGATTTTGATCACCATCAAAATTAGTTAACAAATGGAATGCACTAGGAAGTGATGTAGTGGAGGCAGACTCCATGCACAGTTTTAAATCTACCTCAGTTTACCTGTGGGTCATCTCTAGTGGCCTCGATGGGGACAGGCCCCATTTTTCCTGATGATTTTTATCTTGCTGGATTCTGAACAATTATGTCTTGGCATTTATGGCTCCGGCGGGTAGGCGGTACCATGGGGGGATATAATCCTATGTAGATATAATAGATTCCCATAGGTTCGCAAACCTGTGCACAATTTGATTGGCAGTCGAGAGTCTGGACTAAAGAACCGAAGCTCAACCCCTGCAAGCACAACTAGGTGAATACTACCAGTACCATCTCCAGATTTGAGCGCTCAGATGACAACATAAGCGACAGTGACGAAACTATCATCATGGTGGGTCGCACAGGACGCATTGTGTGCACCGTCTTCCCCAATTCTTGGACTCTACTACCTTGTTATCTAGAGTGGGCGACGGTGGAATACTGGAGTGACTCCAGTCCCACCTACGGCACAGCGAAGATCAGAGAAAACGGCAAAAGAAGCTGACGGGGCAAACTGACCAACCCGTACGTTATTTAAGCGTTTGTAGATCAGACATTCTCACTCAATCTTGGTTAGAAGTACTGAGCTATTTAGCTGTCTATTGGTCTAAATTACTTAAAACAACATAATTACATTGTATGATCTATAACCCCTAAATCAATGATAGAAGCCTACTGGTTACATGGTCACGAATGAGGATTTTACAGGTAAATCCATTTTAAACAGCAGATTAAGCAAGATGAAAGCCATTAAGATCTACCACATTTATGTGCACAATTGCCAGTCTGATATGACCTCTCCACTACCCCTACCCATTAACACACTAACCCATACAAAATAAACCTAGTACGACTTATTGGTAAACATTACATGCCACTTAAATGATTAGGTTTTTTCTTTATTAAATAATATACAATATAAATATCTTATTCACATCTTAGCTAGAAGATACGTAGAGCATATTATCAAACTGTCTTTAATGCCAAAATGTGTGGTCGCTCAAAATGAAGTTAGAAAAAATCATCAGGAACCATAGGGTACCTAGATTTGACAAGCCGCCGGCTTCCTGTTCCTGTAGAGACCATTACAGGGAAATGGTGGCTCTTGGGTAAATTCAAGTAAATATGACCAAGGAGTTAGGATCCACCAGTCATTGAAAGTTGCACATGTGGGAGATGCAGTAAAAATATATAGAACCAAACCTTAGAAATTGTTAAACGAGCTTTTAACGACGAAAAAGAATGATTATTTAACTGAACAATTCTCTGATGTGCTCCTATCTAAATTGATGTATCCTAATGTGGAGCCCTCACCTTCAAAACAACATACTGTATCTGTTTTTCTGTTATGGAGACAGTTCAACACAGCTCGACAAAAATCATCCTAGAGCTATTATTTAACTCATACCATGAGTGTTTGAAGGCCACAAAATTAACAACATGGGGCTAGGGTTAAATATCCCACTACACCGGAGTAGATTACGATCCATAAACCAAATATGGAATAATGGAAGTGACATGATTGAATGGGGATAGGCTATTCCCTATTTCTTGGAATGTCCTACACAAACAATTATTCTTTAAGCTGACTTGAGAATGGTCTAGGACGGACCGAAACGTCGTCGTCCCCTTATTTTCTAGTGTGTGGATTGATCAACATACTTCAGCCACGTTATTGTGACTCATCGCCTGCAATTATTCTTTGCATCATTTTATATCTATCGCAAATCTTACCAAATATAAAGCTATCTAATTTATATAAACTTAAACTTACATTAACATTATCTAATTCACTTCTTTTTACAAATGAAGATTCAATATTATTTCTTTCAATAACTGATTTACGATCAACAATTCCTGTAAAATTATACATGTCGTACATTCCAAGAAATTGGGAATGAGCCTATCACCATTCAGTCATGTCATTGTCATTATTCAATATTTGGTTTATGGATCGTAATCTACTCCAGTGCAGTGGGATATATATAATCCCAAACCCCGTCTTTATCTGTCTGTATTCCTTGATAATGTGTTGAAATAAGAAAAACCTTCAGAAGTTTCGTTTCACTTCTTTCCCCCATGTAAATACTTAAGCATATATGAATGATATAAACAATATGTTCATACCTGAGACGACAAGAATTACCCTTGTCTCAATATCCTTTTATTTTGTTTCAAACTCGTATATTCAGCCAAAGCCAGCAAAAACATTTACCCCCGTAAATAAAAGAATAGCCTAAATTGTTTCTATTTTATACCTATATATTTTGCATACAAAATAATTGTATAAAAGGACTTTTCACTGATTATCTCAACCTGTCTTCCAAAATAGACTGCATATTTAGCTACTATAGATGTCTATAAAATATAGGCTGTTGTTCACACAAAAAAAAGCCTACGTATTGTAATATTGCTCTTGTAGAAAACCTGATAAAGAAGGCAACAGATATGCCTAACTTTTCGAAGGCCTAGTATACACATGTGCTAAATTTGGCCTAAGACTGTGTATGTGTTATAAGTCCATTCACCAGAGTAAGGCTCAAATGGCCGTACAGTTGTAAATCATGTAAAATGGCCTCATAATTATTATAAAAAAATATCTAGGGAAAAATAAACACAACTGTCTAAAAGACCACATCAGTTTACTGTAAGATATGTAACAACGATATGTAGTAATTAAAAATAACAATAATTTGACTTTTTCTACTGGACCGAAATATGCATAAAGCAGTGCAAGAATTTCACTGTACAAGTGTATTAGTCTACATCCAAGACTCACAATCGAAGAGCCTAGGTTCGATTCCCGGACAGTACAGAAATGGTTGGGCAAATTTCCTTTCATCTGATGCCTGTGTTCACCTAGTAGCTGAGCGGACAGAACACTGGACGCGTGATCCTGTGGTCCCGGGTTCGATCCCGGGCGCCGGCGAGAAACAATGGGCAGAGTTTCTTTCACCCTGATGCCCCTGTTACCTATCAGTAAATAGGTACCTGGGAGTTAGTCAGCTGTCACGGGCTGCTTCCTGGGGTGGAGGACCGGGCCGCGGGGACACTAAGCCCCGAAATCATCTTAAGATAACCTAGCAGTAAAAAAATGTACCTGGTGGGAATTAGGTAACTGTTGTGGGTTGCATCCTGTGATGGTCATCAGTAGTTGACTTAGAGCGACCTCATTAAACTTAAGTACAAGCTTCCTGTTTCTGACAACGGATATTATAATCGTTATACATTAATTCTGCTTGTCGGCGTATGTATACTGAGAGTTTACTATAGTCGTGGAATATGTCCAGGCCTAAAATATACTTGCTGGTTGATCAGTGCATAATAACCCGTCCAGAGGTTGATAGGTAGGCCTGTAGCTAAACACAAGGGCACCCGGGAAGCTTGGTCAGAGATTGGGCTGCAGGGACATTGATCCTCGGAACCAACACAAGGTACTCATATACAGAACACAATTAAATACACTCACCTTCTTACAAACAGCTTCCATCCAGCCAGCTTGTTCCTTATTACTTGTTTCCTGTGTCCATAAAACAACTAATTTCAGCCAATAACCACAACCACAACTCTTTTTGTTTATTGTTTGGTGTTGAACTTTACATGTAGAACCTATCAACCTTCACTAACACTAAGTTACGAACAAATTTAACCAGCAAGACTACTACTTATATTTTTAGTCCTGAACAAAGTTTAAAACTAAAGGAAACACCCAGGAAAGGCTATATACAGAAAGGTGGTGGATTAACCTCGGTTAATTTAATTTGCAATCAAGAGATGGCGCTAATAAATATGGAGGTATATAGCAATAATTTTTGCATCACATGTTTATTAGTTACTTTAAGGAATATCTTCTCTTCTTCCGTAATATTTTGTTATAAGATAAAGTAATATATATAGTAAGACTTAGTCTCCCCTAAATCAACACAACATATAGAAATACTTGCTGGTTGGCGATCCCACGATCGTCACCGCCCATAAATCAACAACAACTTGCTGGTTGGTAAGTATATAAGCTCTTGTATTGGCTTGTAATTAGTCTCTTGAGATTAATAGGTCTTAAGCCAGGGTCGGAGTGCCCAATAGGGCACGTAGACCATGGCCTAGGGCCATGGTCTACGTTGACCTAGGGCCAAGATCTTTGGGGCTGACAGTCCCCAAGTGGGCATGTGAAGGCATAGACGACGTTGGTTTCTTTCAAGGCGTTCTGTTTGGTGTCTGGAGAACTCTCCAGACACCATCAATCATAACCATAATAACCTTCTTTCACTGCACCATTATGTAGTCAGAAGTCATTCCCTTCAAGGCATCCGATCTTATCTTAGTAACTAACACACGTATATTTACCTTAACGACAGTATCTCATGTACACTGCCAATTAATATTGCCATTCCACAGAATAAGTAGCATTCTTGAATTCCAACTTTCTCCTAAACACCAGTACGGTACCATATATCACGAAATATTAAGCCAATAATATTATTTGTTGTTGACACAACCATGATATTCTCATATACTAACCCAGTTATTCTGACACTGTAAATACTGAACTTTAAAAAAAAATCCACATGAGGCTTACTACTAACAAACTCGATCTTAACATTGATGATATATACCTGGAAACACAAACCGAAACTGTCTCTATTTTCGCATGTTACAACTTGTAATAAAGTTGTTACATCTTGGCTTAACGTGTTTATGACGTATTAAAACGTTGTTACAACTTGCTACATGGGTTGTTATAACTGGTTAGGAGGTGTTAAAACTTGTTCGAACGTTGTACCAACGTCGTAGTTTCGGTGTGTGTTTGGCGGGATATATATATATATATCATTTGGAAATAAATGAGATGTATTTTGAACCTCGCTTTTTGTGCTTTGCCAGTGTTGATATAAACTAATTCGTATTTATGGGAATGTTTAGATGAGTGAGTTGGAATGTACATGCTATATTATTATATTGCTGCATTTATATAAATATAATCCTGATGTTGTGACATGGAAGCACATTAGGATGCAGATAAGTGATAATTTTTGGAAGATGCAGCCTATCGCGCGCTTTATAATCGACCATTCATTCTGTAATGTTATTCATTTGATTGAGAATTATATGCGCTTTTATAATTTATTCTACTTTGATCTCGGTACATTATTTAAGAACATGTCAGGTTGTTTTTTTCCTCTCAATTCGCACTTAGCTATATAAAAACGCTGTGATCTCTCCTAACCAGTATTACAGTGGTTCATGGGAGTTGTTGGCTCAGGTTCAAGCTTGGTGTGACTCTTAGCACTGTTGTGCACACCTTGCAGCAGACATAGTGCCATGTAAGTAACTAGATGATTAGGTTGAGTAAGTAAGACTTTTAAAGTGAACCAAGTAAAAATCCAAAATTTTGTTGAGCTCAAATGTAGTATTTAGTAAATAAATTCACGTTACAGACAGCTGCCTTCTCATAATTAATAGTTATTTCTATATTAAATAATATACAATATGTAGATCATATTTACATCAATTTATAAGGGAAAATACTATATTTATATATAGTTTATATAATTCTTCCTTCTCATAATTAAATGGCGCACAATTGGGCACAGATTTGATTCCCAATTGGACTATAATTGTTATAGCTGACAGTGTACCAGCGAAGGTACCCACTCATGGATTAACTTGACCAATAATATGTAGTTGTAGAGTCAAATCCATAGAATTCATGCAGATTACACTATAGCATTTTCTGAAACAGCCATGACAGGGAGAGAGAGAGAGAGAGAAAGAGAGAGAGAGAGAAAGTTGGGGGAGAGGGAAGGAGAGAGGGGAGACCCCCTCTCGCCTCCCTCCTTCCCTCTCCCCCAACATTCTCTCTCTCTTTCTCTCTCTCTCTCTCTGCCATGTCTGTTTCAGAAAATGCTATAGTGTAATCTGCATGAATTCTATGGATTTGACTCTACAACTACATATTATTTGTAGTTGGTGGGGTGGGGGGGGGGTGGAGATTGAAGACAGGAGGGAAAATAGGAGAGGGGGAGAATGTTGAGGGAGAAATGGAAAGTGGGGGATAGGGGAAAGAAAGATGTGAGAAGAGGTAGATTCGGAGACAAAGGGAGCGAGAGAGGGAGGAGGGGGAGAGAGACCCGGGCGCATCCGGATATCCCATCTGGTTAAAAACAAATGAGGCTAGCAGTTTGACCACATTTAGATACCAATCGAATTGGGATCCAATTACATGTAATTGGTCTCGTGAGCTGTCTGAAGAGGCTGTAGAGGAATTCTACCCCCCCCCCCTTTCGTCATTTCCAAAACCCGGATAACCGCATCGCTTCAGGTTCTCGGTCCAGTACGTCGGTGCACCTAAATAAACAAATTATATGGTCCATGTTTTTAATAGCCCATTGAAATATGAGATGTCATCATATATAATATATATTATTATTTCATCACCCAGATGGGACAGAACAATAAAAAACCAGAGATCAATTAGAACATGTCTCCTTAGATCTGTGGCAGGTCCGCTAGCCTCATCAAGAAGAGTAAAGAAAGGAACAATGTGATGTTTGTATTGGCCACCGACGTGATGACCCGACCACAACCCACACACCAAAGTTTGCGGGGAACTTTGTCTAGAATGTATTATTGATAACAGAATGTATTATTGATAACGGAAACATGATTATGATAATGCAAGTTTCTCTAAAGACATTGATAAATTTGTCATATAGTATTAAGCGTACATACTCTAAAATGTCGAGTATGACTATATTATTATTATTTATTTTTTTTTGCGAAAGGCATTTTCTCCTGTATAAAAAAAATGTCTAGTGATCTCCTTGCTAATTAATATTTTAGTAAACATGCAACAATTTGTAGACAGGTGAAGGAGGGGGTTAAATCGAAGACGCAAAGGTGGTTGTAAAAACCAGAGACGCAAGTAAAATCAGAGTCGCAAAAATGGGGAAAATTCAGAGAGACAGGAAAGAAGTATTGAACCCTAAGACAAGGACATGTATCATAGCTACGCCGGCCGCTAGGAACACCCGCATTATCTTTGGGTTTGCTAGTTTTATATAAAACAAACATTAAATTAAGTTTAAATATCCATTAGCTTTTGTATTTGCTCTCGACCTTCCATAAAGTATTGTACTAAACAGGTTTTACCGATATTATTATTCTTGACTGTAGGAACCGGTTCTTGCCGAGACACTAAAACGGTAATATGAAGAAGTTTAAGTTTGTTTTGTTTAGTATTCAGTACACAGTCAGGGATAGTTACAGGTATAAGTTGTAGTGAACTAGTTAGAAAATCTGCAGCCCAAAAGAAAACGTGCTTTTAAACTGGAAAATGAAAACGTCATCCTTTTCTTTTAGGTAATATTGCAACAGAAAACGAAAAAATCAGTCGACTTAACTTTCCTCAAGGGCAAGTTCCTGGAGAAATTCTTGAGTGAAGCAACGGTCAACGATATATCGATGAACTATCTCATTAAATAATATGAATACAAATTTGTTGTCTTCGTTCTCGACTCACAGTCACAAATCCCGGGTTCGATTCCCGGGCGGGACAGAAATGGTTGGGCAAATTTCCTTTCATCATGTATCTGTTCACCTAGCAGTAAATAGGTCCTAAGGCAGCTGTTGTGGGGTTTGTGGTTAACGCTCTACTCATATATTTAAGCGCAAACATATGGCGTAGAGTTCCCACACTTAATATGTGATATTGAAGAATAATAATGGCAAACTAAAATTAAAAAAAGACCAATCAAATCTTTATGTACAAGAAAAAATCAATCATAATTTGAGCATTAAGACCAACATGATCCAAATTTATCTTTATGGTATCTTTAAACAAAAGGAAAGAGTGCAGAACAGCACCCAACGACTGCTCCACTCATGAACCTCCAGGGCAGAGTTCATCTTTACGCTCAAGAATATGAACAAGGCAGAAAACATGAACCCATAACATTTCTCCAAAAATATTCAAATATTGAAAAATAAAACGCAACTTCAGGCTTACCGGAACTCGATCACCTGGCAGAGTAGACAACAGAAAACGGATCTTTTTACCGTGGGACCATTTGCAGCCTCAGCCGTGGAGACATGAACATGCTCTACCTTCAGTTGCAGTTGGTAGTGACACAAGTTTTACTTTTGTGGATAAAGCTTTGGCTTTACCCTTTATCATACCTTTCGCTCGTGCCACGCCTCGCGAGCGATTTCGGCCGGTCTCAAGCCCTGAACAGGAAGGATTGACTGGACGCCAATCCTTTACAGTTCTCTGTTTACCCAACTGTAATTGGAGGACCTGGTTGTACAACCCGTCGCCTTAAAATAATGTCGCTTTTCGCTCGTATGCGCACTATTGCCAAAAATGGACGTAATTTAAAACGAAATCGGCTCACGAAAGTGATGTACTGTCCCGTTTTCTGTTTGAGTCTTCTGGCTTACTCGGTTAGGTTAGGAGAGTAAATTTCAATTAACGGTTTTCATGACGTTTTGAAACCTTAGGGGAACTTCCTGCCCTCCTAGCCTGCCAGAGAACCATTAACTTAATGTTTTGAGGAAAACAAATAAATGCATTTTCAATAATTTTTCATTTTCAAATTTCGTTCACTTTCAGCCATACGGTTAAACGGCGAAATGCAGACGTAATTTGTTAGAGGACAGGCTTGTAAGCCAATTGGTGGGTCGTCTTTCAGGGCAAACTTGTAGGAAAAGGCTAAAGATGAATTATAGGAAGGGAGAGCACTAATCCTGCTAGCAGGAGTCAATGCTGGTTGAATATTCCTGTACCCACTAGTATATATATAAATAAAAAGATATAGGAAAAAAAGCTTAGTGTTAGTGTTACCAGAGCCGCTCCCACAACACGCCATGATTATTGCCATGGACACGGCCTTCATTTATTTACCAGTGTTGAGATGAATGTGTTTATTCCTACTCTGCGATGCGATGTGGCATAATCTCCCTGCCCGATGTGATGGTTCTTGTAGGGAGTAATGAAGGAAGGAAGGATAGAAAGAACGAAGGGACTAAAGGAGAGAGATGGAGATGAGTTTTCGATGGACAGCGTTTGCAGCCATGACACACGGGAAGATGAGTGCTCGCTGGACAGCGTTTGCAGCCTTGACACAGGGGCAGATGAGTGCTCGCTGGACAGCGTTTGTAGCCTTGACACAGGGGCAGATGAGTGCTAGCTGGACAGCGTTTGTAGCCTTGACACAGGGGCAGATGAGTGCTCGCTGGACAGCGTTTGTAGCCTTGACACACAGGCAGATGAGTGCTCGCTGGACAGCGTTTGTAGCCTTGACACAGGGGGGCAGATGAGTGCTCGCTGGACAGCGTTTGCAGCCTTGACACAGGGGCAGAGGAGTGCTCGCTGGACAGCGTTTGCAGCCTTGACACAAGAGCGGATAGTGTGTCAGGAGGGAAACACAAATAAAACACTGTTATGAACTAGTTTCTGAAAACTCGGCTCGAAATCTGTATTGATACAACGATGAGACAAGACCGAAATTTGATCATATATTCTTAAACATATTGTGTGTTTTATCTCAGCAAGTTTTTGAGATATTATTAATTGCCAGACAGAAAAAATCTAATCACGTTGCGTAATTATGTAGACAGTTTTCTCTAGCTGCAAAGGCTAGATTCTAATTAAATGAGCCAGCCCTTTGAGGTGACCTATGCCCTCGGGTGACCCACGGAGCGGGAGGGGTCAATGGGCCCAGCACAAATAAATTATGTAAATCCTGTTATCTAATCGACGCTTTCCTGAATTGTTAGAATAATTTCGATTGTTGCTATGGAAGACCCTTGGTATATGGCATGTATATTGCTAACGTTATGTATGTGACAGGTCATATGTATATTGCAATCTCATACATATGTATATGCATATTGGGAGCCGGTCGGCCGAGCGGACAGCACGCTGGACTTGCGATCCTGTGGTCCTGGGTTCGATCCCAGGCGCCGGCGAGAAATTATGGGCAGAGTTTCTTTCACCCTATGCCCCTGTTACCTAGCAGTAAAATAGGTACCTGGATGTTAGTCAGCTGTCACGGGCTGCTTCCTGGGGGTGGAGGCCTGGTCGAGGACCGGGCCGCGGGGACACTAAAAAAAGCCCCGAAATCATCTCAAGATAACTCTGTGACGAGTCATATAAATATTGTGTGTATACTCGTACGGATGCTTGTACTGTATATATACTGAATCTTGTAGCCTACTGGTAGTAGCAGTTTTTCAGAACTAATTATATGTATATGTTTTAAGGGTGTCTATTTTATTTGAAACTTTGAGGCAATCTCAACAATTACTTTAATGTTTCACTTTAGGATTGATTAGCATATTCTTTACAGTACCATAACGATTCATAAATATTTTGTCAGGTAGCTATAGTTTAAATAGATATAGATACATAGTTTGTTGGTAGATTTGGTTTTCGCTATTACGACAGTGCTCTTGCTGAATTGCTTACTGATTTAGTCATACAAATCTGAGCGTCACATAATGTGTTGTATTACATGAGAATATCTGGGTATAGGGTCACTAATGTGTTGTATTACATGAGAATATCTGGGTATAGGGTCACTAATGTGTTGTATTACATGAGAATATCTGGGTATAGGGTCACTAATGTGTTGTATTACATGAGAATATCTGGGTATAGGGTCACTAATGTGTTGTATTACATGAGAATATCTGGGTATAGGGTCACTAATGTGTTGTATTACATGAGAATATCTGGGTATAGGGTCACTAATGTGTTGTATTACATGAGAATATCTGGGTATAGGGTCACTAATGTGTTGTATTACATGAGAATATCTGGGTATGGGGGTCACATAATGTGTTGTATTACATTATAATATCTGCCCGCTCATTGGCTGAAACACATTCACCAATAAAGTTGCCTTCAGAAATGTCTGAAGCGATGCCATCCTTTCTTACCCTTCTTGTAAGTTTTAATATAAATCTATGAGCGCTAGCTAAACATACAGTAGCCTATCACAAAAGTAAATGGTTCTACCTCATTTATAAGATGGTATTGGTCGTTGTGCGACTCTCAGAAGTGCCGGAGGAAGATCAGAGGGCAAGTTTGGTGCAATGGCTGGAGAATGTTGGAGGTCATATAATGTGTTCCTCTATCAGCACATTATATTGCTTTGATATACAGTATATATATACATCATTATATATATATATATATATATATATATATATATATATATATATATATATATGTATATATATATATATATATATATATATATATATATATATATACATATATATATATATATATATATATATATATATATATATATATATATATATATATATATATATATATATATGTCGTACCTAGTAGCCAGAACTCACTTCTCAGCCTACTATGCAAGGCCCGATTTGCCTAATAAGCCAAGTTTTCCTTAATAAATTTATTTTTTCTATTTTTTTTCTGATGAAATGATAAAGCTACCCATTTCATTATGTATGAGGTCAATTTTTTTTATTGGAGTTAAAATTAACGTAGATATATGACCCAACCCTACCTAACCTAACCTAACCTATCTTCATAGGTTAGGTTAGGTTAGGTAGTCGAAAAAACATTAATTCATGAAAACTTGGCTTATTAGGCAAATCGGGCCTTGCATAGTAGGCTGAGAAGTACGTTCTGGCTACTAGGTACGACATATATATATATATATATATATATATATATATATATATATATATATATATATATATATATATATAAATATATATATATATATATATATATATATATATATATATATTAGTATATATTGATAGCAGTCTTTCCTGTAGACATATATTATTAAATATGACCGAAAAAGTAAGATTAATAATTCTAACACGAATTTTCTCAATCTTTCGTACATTTCGCTTCACTGTTGGAGGTAAATCAAAAATCAATTCTCCAAAATTCATTTTTATTTCTAGTCTGACGCGACACGAGCGCGTTTCGTAAAACTTATTACATTTTCAAAGACTTTAGTTCACAAATACACAACTGAATAGAACTTACGCATCTCCGATTTTATATCTACATTTTGAGTGAGGTGGAAGGGGTGATGTGGCATTAACACAAGACAGAACAAAATGTGGTATTAATAGGGTATTAATTTCATCAACACAAGACAGAACAAGAGTATTAATAGGGTATTAATTTCATCAACACAAGACAGAACACGAAACAATGGATATTGAATAGAAGTGTTTGTAGAAAGCCTATTGGTCCAATAGGCTTTCTACAAACACTTCTATTCAATATCCATATATATATATATATATATATATATATATATATATATATATATATATATATATATATATATATATATATAATGTACCTAGTAGCCAGAATGCACTTCTTGGCCTACTATGCAAGGCTCGATTTGCCTAATAGGCCGAGTGATTTTCTTTATTTTCAATAAATTGTTGCCATTTAGTTTATTTGAATTATTATTATTATTATATTAAGAACATAATTTATTGACTTAGTTGTGATAGTTTAGGTTAGGTTAAGATAGGTTAGGTTAGGTAAGGTTGGTTAGGTTCGGTCATATATCTACGTTAATTATAACTCAAATGTAAACAAATTAACTTGTACATTATGAAATGGACAGATTTATCATTCTATAAGAAAAAATTTAGAAAATTATATAAATTCAGGAAAACTTGGCTTATTAGGCAAATCGAGCCTTGCATAGTAGGCCTTATCTTAGAGGCCTTATCTTATTGTATAGTAGGCTTAGTCCACCAGTTATAACAAGGATGATGACACCAAATAATTCTCAGGACCAAGAAACAATTATCCGGCTTGAGTCACTGCCTCATGTTCTAACCGGAATTAATCCTATCTACCTGACATTACCGGCCGGAAATGACAAGATAAGATTTCGGAAAGACACTTCCCGTGTTTAGATGATGACTGAGTGTTGATGATGGAAGAAGCACTAATTTAATCTCCATAACACATCGTCCAAGGGAGAATTATAGGAGCTGAACTCGTTCCTGCGACTCTGTTGTCTAACAATGGCTGACCTCTCTTCCCCTACTGACGCTCTGGCTCTTTGTCCAGATGTCAATATGTGGTAGAAGGGTCACATTTACTCCATTTTGGTGCTGATAATTAAGTTAATTCAAATGAGATGTTTTTATGATGTTAAAAGTCCAAAGACTAATGTATTAAGAATAGTTCCCAGCAGAATAGTTGGCAAATTTAATAGCGATGTGGCAATGATATCCCGTTTTTTATTGATGGAAAATTCCACTGCAGGCTACATTTTCTATGGGTTAACTTGTGTATACAACAACAGCAATATTATTTGCTTATTGTATTTAATATTAGTAAATGGTGTCAGGTTTTCCGACATAATTTCCCGGGGGGTGCTCATGGGTTGAAGTCCTATTTAGAAGAGACGAACACTGATACTCCTCCTTCGAATTCTTAGATTAATTTGATGTTAGTAGTTAGTAATCACACATTTGTGCGTCTGTTCATACAGGACGGATGTCCCGTACTGGAGTTGCAGAGGTTAGAAGTCTAATGCGATTTCATTTCCCTGTTAACTCTTTGGGGAGGCTAAAATTATAGTCTAATTACATATTATTTAACCCAGAGGACTGAATGTGATCAAGTACTACAGTCAAGTATGAATCTGGGACTGCAGTGAGATCAGTGACATTAGTTATAATAATTTGAAGCTTGTTCAGGAAATTGGTCACTGATATATATACACTGAGGCCCATGGAATATATCTTGATTACATAATAAGTGTATCAAAATCAGTCGTCAGATTAATTGGGATTTAATTTAGTTAATTGATTCAGAGGATTGAATAGTCAATAAAGTCAAGTATGGTTCTGAGACTGGTGGGTTCAGTGACATTGGTCGCAATGACTTGTAGCTGTTGAGGCTACTCTTCACTGATTTGCCACTGAAGCCTCATGAACTCATCTTCAGCTTTAAATGATGATATTAAGACCAACCTCTGTTGCTATTGTTAGCTGTAATCTCCTTAGTATAGTGCTACTGGAGAAATATAATCAGCTGACAAGTTTAGATTTCTACAGGTGTTGTTTATCTGCAGGCATAGGTCTCGTCAGGCTTAATACTGGGCCTGAGAGTAATTTACCTCCTGCAGAATTTAACATGCCCTGATATTTAGCAGGGCTACCGATGAATCGATGGTAGTAGTCTGTACCTACAAGGATACCGAAGTCGGCGAGGTGAATCAGACTTAATATTATCTGCCAATTTTGTTCCTCTATTTCTCTGGAATTTGGCAATTGCTCCCAGACCTTGCACTTGTAGGTCTATTGTATTTTGTTTACCACAATGGCTTGTACTTGACAGACGTAGCCGCCTAATCGTACTAATGGTTGTATCACCTGGTACTCTTGAGGTCCTGTATCTGTTAGAAACCCTGAGATATTGATTGTCGTCTGGGCTACAGGCCTTAATTGTAGTTCATCTGCCAACTTTTTAGTGACATATGTTCTCTGGGATCCTTGGTCAAACAACCCACGGGTATGGACCTTGGCCCTCTTATTCTGGATGGTAATTTGGGCAGTAGGCAAAGTCGCATTACTTTTAGACTCTGCCGATTGAACACTAATTTTCTGTCGCACCTTGCAAATCTGTACTGTGGTGGGAATGCTGTCTTCCACCTTGGGCCTGTGTTACAACTGATATGAGTGGGGCTTCTATGGGGTACTGGTACTATTAAGGGGTAAAGGTAGTTAGAAGACAAGAGTATCAAATATGGGAGAGCTAAAAGGCCCGGCCCCCAAAATAAACTATCCACAGTAGTAATAACTTGCTACAAGACCATAAATGTTAGTCTAAGGGTTGATCACTGCGCTCCCACCTTGGAAGAAGAGATACTCTGTAATTCATGTACTTATTTATTAACCCCTTAACAACCCCCCCATACACTCACACCAATAACAATAATAATAATAACTTTACCACACTATCTTACGTTAAAAGCCTTGGTCCACATAGGCAGGATACAAGGTTTACACTAATAACAAGCTAGGGTAAAGTACTACTGGATAAGCACTGAAGCTGGATGCAGCTTAGGGTAGTGAAACCACGTGGGACCCTAATACAAAACACAACACTTAGGGGTACCCAAACACTGGCAAAATACTATCCCCAGGTCTCACCAATCGTTACTACCAGAGTAGGCACACTCACTAATGCCCTGTACTTAGCTTAAGGATAGAGGAACTTCAGGTAAGGGAAATAAGTAAGAGGAGAAGGAAGGAGAGTAGGGGAGCAGCCACAGAGTAGGTCTTATCCACACACACCAGCCAGAGAGAAGAGAGCTCCTCGCGACCACCTGGCCTCCCTCATGTCGTGGTGCCGGAAGGAGCCTAATTGATCGTGCAGCTAAGCACATTAAAGATCTTCCCCTATGCAACGTATTGTTACTTTATGAATGATTAGAAAGTATTAGTAAGCAAAGTTGGTGCCTATGTTATTATTTAATAATCAACCCCCAGCTCAGTCTTTAAATGCTCTTTGAGAAACAATAATAGTCTTACGTCTGGCAGGGAAGATACAAACAATTTCCATTCGAAATGCGCCAACTGTACTACTTAGGAAGTTTAATAGCTCAATTTTGACCTCTGGTTTCCACTGGAGAACCCAGGGTCGTAACAGCCTGGAATACGTTAATTTCGTATGTTTGCATGGTGCTTACCTCTTCTACACCTGTTGCAGGTGTAGAATTGGGTTTCACAATAGTCTATGTTATGTGATTTGAGTCACTGCACATTTCCCCAGTTCCCGGAGTCACTTAATACGAGTGTCTGTCTGGATAATTAGCACAACGGTATGTTAAGTGTTTCTTTTTGCTGAACATACATGTCCCCCAGCCCGTTTGTGGTTGGTCAGAAACGCTTGGAAGTTACAGGTTTGGGTGAACAAGTGACAGTAGGCTTGAAGGATTCTGCTGCGTAAGTGCCTGATTTTCTCCAACTTGGTGTGAAAGTAATTGACTGATGTTTATTTGAGGTAGTTGTTTTACCCTTTAGTTTACTCTTATTTTCTATTTCTGTAGGCTCGCAAGAGGATTTAACTTCCTCATTCTGTAGTTGCAAGATCAGGTTCAGTAGTTCCCCTTATTAAATTCCATTCAATTTACAACTAGAACATGATCGTATTGAACCTTTTTTATGTGTTTAAGTTTAAACCAGAGTGAGGATAGTGTGTGGGGAGAGCCTTCTGTTATATTTTCTTGATTTCTGTTATCTTGATATAACACAATGGGGAAAAAAAGAAGTTTTTTCCTCTTGAGAAAACCACATGCTGGACAATACTGGTCTTGGAATCGGATTTTCCCCTGAGTATATATATATACATCAGTATTGTACACTAAGTATCAGAAAGATGGCTTTCAATAAATTGATAAACAAGACGGAAAATGAGGAACTAAAAAGGAGGCGAAAGAGAGAAAAAAATTGAGAAAAAAAATATATGTATTACTGAATAAAATCATTAATTATTTCCATTGTCAGATATGATAGAAAAAGAAACTGGGCAAGACGACCCCCCCGTCTTACAGTACGCGCTTCATTTGTTTTACGCTATCGACCTCCAGCGTTAAAATTGCTGTGGTAAAGGGGAAATTAAAGTCACCATAATATTGAAGCCGTCTGGGACTATAATGAGCTGCATGGGATCTCTGACGTTTGTGGTTGGTCAGAAGCGCTGCATCTTTTACGGAGTGGCACTGGAGAGGACGACGCACTGGCGGCTGGTGGGGTATGATTAACGCTTACCAAGGCGAGTTTTAAAGAGGATAAAGTTATCAGGACGCTGCTTCTGCTGCCGCGGGTTTGGGAGCAGGTGTGTGTGTGTGGGGGTGGGGGAGATGTCCTTGGAGGTGGTGGTGGTGCCGGTGGCATGCAAAGATGGTGGTGGTGGTGGTGGTGGTTTTCCGGGTGGGTGGAGACATCTGGCGGCGGCCAGGACACGGTTGGGGATTATTGAGGCGGTCGACACCAGTAATCCCCAGCTCCAGACCTTGTTGGCTTCAGACCTTGTTGGCTCCAGACCTAGTTGGCTCCAGACCTTGTTGGCTCCAGACCTAGTTGGCTCCAGACCTTGTTGGCTCCAGACCTTGTTGGCTCCAGACCTTGTTGGCTCCAGACCTTGTTGGCTCCAGACCTTGTTGGCTCCAGACCTAGTTGGCTCCAGACCTTGTTGGCTCCAGACCTTGTTGGCTCCAGACCTTGTTGGCTCCAGACCTAGTTGGCTCCAGACCTTGTTGGCTCCAGACCTAGTTGGCTCCAGACCTAGTTGGCTCCAGACCTTGTTGGCTCCAGACCTAGTTGGCTCCAGACCTTGTTGGCTCCAGACCTAGTTGGCTCCAGACCTTTTTGGCTCCAGACCTAGTTGGCTCCAGACCTAGTTGGCTCCAGACCTTGTTGGCTCCAGACCTTGTTGGCTCCAGACCTTGTTGGCTCCAGACCTTGTTGGCTCCAGACCTAGTTGGCTCCAGACCTTGTTGGCTCCAGACCTAGTTGGCTCCAGACCTTATTGGCTCCAGACCTTGTTGGCTCCAGACCTTGTTGGCTCCAGACCTTGTTGGCTCCAGACCTTGTTGGCTCCAGACCTTGTTGGCTCCAGACCTAGTTGGCTCCAGACCTTATTGGCTCCAGACCTTGTTGGCTCCAGACCTTGTTGGCTCCAGACCTTGTTGGCTCCAGACCTAGTTGGCTCCAGACCTCGTTGGCTCCAGACCTTGTTGGCTCCAGACCTTGTTGGCTCCAGACCTTGTTGGCTCCAGACCTTGTTGGCTCCAGACCTAGTTGGCTCCAGACCTTATTGGCTCCAGACCTTGTTGGCTCCAGACCTAGTTGGCTCCAGACCTTGTTGGCTCCAGACCTTGTTGGCTCCAGACCTTGTTGGCTCCAGACCTAGTTGGCTCCAGACCTTGTTGGCTCCAGACCTTGTTGGCTCCAGACCTTGTTGGCTCCAGACCTAGTTGGCTCTAGACCTTGTTGGCTCCAGACCTAGTTGGCTCCAGACCTTGTTGGCTCCAGACCTAGTTGGTTCCAGACCTTGTTGGCTCCAGACCTTGTTGGCTCCAGACCTTGTTGGCTCCAGACCTAGTTGGCTCCAGACCTTGTTGGCTCCAGACCTTGTTGGCTCTAGACCTAGTTGGCTCCAGACCTTGTTGGCTCCAGACCTTGTTGGCTCCAGACCTTGTTGGCTCCAGACCTAGTTGGCTCCAGACCTAGTTGGCTCCAGACCTTGTTGGCTCCAGACCTTGTTGGCTCCAGACCTAGTTGGCTCCAGACCTTATTGGCTCCAGACCTTGTTGGCTCCAGACCTTGTTGGCTCCAGACCTTGTTGGCTCCAGACCTAGTTGGCTCCAGACCTCGTTGGCTCCAGACCTTGTTGGCTCCAGACCTTGTTGGCTCCAGACCTTGTTGGCTCCAGACCTTGTTGGCTCCAGACCTAGTTGGCTCCAGACCTTATTGGCTCCAGACCTTGTTGGCTCCAGACCTAGTTGGCTCCAGACCTTGTTGGCTCCAGACCTTGTTGGCTCCAGACCTTGTTGGCTCCAGACCTAGTTGGCTCCAGACCTTGTTGGCTCCAGACCTTGTTGGCTCCAGACCTTGTTGGCTCCAGACCTAGTTGGCTCTAGACCTTGTTGGCTCCAGACCTAGTTGGCTCCAGACCTTGTTGGCTCCAGACGTTGTTGGTTCCAGACCTTGTTGGCTCCAGACCTTGTTGGCTCCAGACCTTGTTGGCTCCAGACCTAGTTGGCTCCAGACCTTGTTGGCTCCAGACCTTGTTGGCTCCAGACCTAGTTGGCTCCAGACCTTGTTGGCTCCAGACCTTGTTGGCTCCAGACCTTGTTGGCTCCAGACCTAGTTGGCTCCAGACCTAGTTGGCTCCAGACCTTGTTGGCTCCAGACCTAGTTGGCTCCAGACATTGTTGGCTCCAGACCTTGTTGGCTCCAGACCTTGTTGGCTCCAGACCTAGTTGGCTCCAGACCTTGTTGGCTCCAGACCTAGTTGGCTCCAGACCTTGTTGGCTCCAGACCTAGTTGGCTCCAGACCTTGTTGGCTCCTGACCTTGTTGGCTCCAGACCTAGTTGGCTCCAGACCTAGTTGGCTCCAGACCTTGTTGGCTCCAGACCTAGTTGGCTCCAGACCTTGTTGGCTCCAGACCTAGTTGGCTCCAGACCTTGTTGGCTCCAGACCTAGTTGGCTCCAGACCTAGTTGGCTCCAGACCTTGTTGGCTCCAGACCTTGTTGGCTCCAGACCTAGTTGGCTCCAGACCTAGTTGGCTCCAGACCTAGTTGGCTCCAGACCTTGTTGGCTCCAGTTCGACCTAGTTGGCTCCAGACCTTGTTGGCTCCAGACCTAGTTGGCTCCAGACCTTGTTGGCTCCAGACCTTGTTGGCTCCAGACCTTGTTGGCTCCAGACCTTGTTGGCTCCAGATCTTGTTGGCTCCAGACCTTGTTGGCTCCAGACCTTGTTGGCTCCAGACCTAGTTGGCTCCAGACCTTGTTGGCTCCAGACCTAGTTGGCTCCAGACCTAGTTGGCTCCAGACCTTGTTGGCTCCTGACCTTGTTGGCTCCAGACCTAGTTGGCTCCAGACCTAGTTGGCTCCAGACCTAGTTGGCTGCAGACCAAGTTGGCTCCAGACCAAGTTGGCTCCAGACATAGTTGGCTCCAGACCAAATTGGCTCCAGACCTTGTTGGCTCCAGACCTTGTTGGCTCCAGACGTTGTTGGCTCCAGACCTTGTTGGCTCCAGACCTAGTTGGCTCCAGACCTTCTTGGCTCCAGACCAAGTTGGCTCCAGACCAAGTTGGCTCCAGACCTAGTTGTCTCCAAACCTTGTTGGCTCCAGACCTAGTTGGCTCCAGACCTTGTTGGCTCCAGACCTTGTTGGCTCCAGACCTTGTTGGCTCCAGACCTTGTTGGCTCCAGGCCTAGTTGGCTCCAGACCTTGTTGGCTCCAGACCTTGTTGGCTCCAGACCTTGTTGGCTCCAGACCTTGTTGGCTCCAGACCTATAGTTGGCTCCAGACCTAGTTGGCTGCAGACCTTGTTGGCTCCAGACCTAGTTGGCTCCAGACCTAGTTGGCTCCAGACCTGGTTGGCTCCAGACCTAGTTGTCTCCAAACCTTGTTGGCTCCAGACCTAGTTGGCTCCAGACCTAGTTGGCTCCAGACCTTTTTGGCTCCAGACCTTGTTGGCTCCAGACCTTGTTGGCTCCAGAGTTTCTTTCATTCCACCATTTGAGATTATCGCCAGTCCTTCCAAGTGCCGTGCTCTCGTGATGAGTGAGGAACTTCTGCTCATCTCTCACCTCGGCCATTGGAGAGGAATATGAGTGTTGGGAACCACATCACCTGTAATAAACCAGTGCGATCTTTGAGGGTAACGACATTGACCTATTTGCTGTTAATAAACAAACTTAAAATACATATAAATATACAAAACACACATACACACAAGGGGCGCCTGGTGGTTGAGCAGATTGCACTCAGGACTCTTAATCCTGGGGACCGGGGTTCGAGCCCTGGCGATGGCTGAAAACAAGTGGGCAGAGTTTCTTTCACCCTGATGCCACTGTTACCTAGCAGTAAATAGGTACCTGGGAGTTAGACAGCTGTTTACGGGCTGCTTCCTGTGTGTGTGTGTGTGTGGGAAAAATAAAATTGATCGCTGATTGATTCAGAGTGGAGAGGCGGGCCGAAGGAGCAGACACACACACACTGGGAATTTCCCAACAAGTGTTTCTTAGTATTGTTATTAGATAATTAAATGGACTGTATGAGTGGCCTGTATTAGTATTTTGTCGGGTATGACCACTTCCACAATATTTGGGCGGTAGACTTAATAATGCTAAATCTACCTTGTAATTTATATATAATTGAATCAATTCAATGGTAAATATTTTTGAGTAAATTTGTTATGGGGGTTAGTAAACTAACTACAATTGTCATAAATGTAATTTTAAGGGCTTAGCTGTCGAGCATATTAGCAGATATAAGCCTGATAATCCTCCGAAATTCAGTCACTTCTAGCCTCATCGCGGCAGCATGGCGAACACGTCAATCACAAGTTGAGACGGCTGGCTCCCGGTGATATCTCTCCACGCTGTGGATAATATACACTGCAACTAAAATAAGGTTGATATAGCTTCAGTTAGTCTCCAAGAACAGGGATTAACTGCCTAAACGGTGTAAACTTACTCTGGATGTTTGATGTGGGAACCGACCTGTGAGATTTATATTTATTTAATTTATATGAATTTATATAGAATTTATATTTACATTAATTTATATACTTCGATAGCAATTTGTATAATGATAAGTGGACTGTATTTCTGCAATAATCTCATAATCTCACAAATCGATCCTCTACACATTAGGGGGGTTTATATTAATTTATATATATGCAGCCAATCAAACTACAGTAATAGACTACATACATTGAAGAGGTTCCTTATCTTATAGTACAGCAGGCCTTAGTCCACCAGGTATAACCAGGATGTAGACACCACATTTTCCCTCTTTGAGGTAGCTTCCATCACCCTGGTAACTGATGCACAAAGCATGCTTCCTCGTCTTGACCTGTCAAAAGGGTGCTAGCTGTGAAGCCAGAAACCTAGTATATGACAAGCTATATCAGAGAAAACACTGTACATGGAACCATGAAGACCTGGCTTAATTACCTTTAGTATGAGGCGATCTGGCGCTCTAACCGGATCACCCTATCCAATGACATTAATGGCCACTAATGATAGATAAATGGGTTTCGGTAGAACACTTAACTTGAATTTGTTGACAGCGTGTTGAAGATGGTACACCTTTGGTTTCCATAACACTACGTCCAAGTAAAATTAACAGGAGCCGTATTTGCTCCCGTGAGCCTCTGTGGTCTTAGTATCAACAATGGCTGCCCCTCCTTCCTCACTCTGATGCCTGGCTTACATTGTCCAGATGACAGAAAGTGATAGAAGGGTCACATTTACTCTACTTTAATAATGATAATTAAGTTAATTTATATGAGATGTTTTATGATGGTAAAGTCCAAAGACTAATGTATTTAAGAATAATTCCCAGCAGAATAGCTGGTGAATTTATAATAGTATGTGGTGATGATATCCCGTTTTCTATAGACGGTAATTCCACTACAAGTTACGTTTTCTATGGGTAACTTGTTTATACAACACAGCTGCAATTATCTGTTTGTATGATATTATTATATGGTGTCAGATTTTCCGACATTTGATTTGTCTTGCGGCGTAACGGCCGGTTATTCTGAACAGTAATTATGGCCATAAAAACTACATCAAGTCCCTTGATGTAGGAAGTTAGCAGCCACGTCTGGGAGTCGGGAGTAGACGGATGATCCCAAAATAACACGATGCTAATACGTTTGCTTCCAGGGAATTCACTGGAGATGTTGCTGATCTGAGCCTTTGTGCGCTAGTGACGCTCTCGCTTCCTCCTCTCTCGGTGGAAGCGCGGGAAATAAGTCACGTTATTCAATTTGGTCCAGGGGGCCAGATTCACGAAGCAGTTACGCAAGTACTTACGAACGTGTACATCTTTCCTCAATCTTTGACGGCTTTGGTTACATTTATTAAACAGTTTACAAGCATGAAAACTTCCCAATCAACTGTTGTTATTATTATAAACAGCCTCCTGGTGCTTCGGAGCTCATTAACTGTTTAATTTTTGTAAACAAAACCGCCAAAGATTGAGAAAAGATGTACAGGTTCGTAAGTGCTTGCATAACTGCTTCGTGAATCTGGCCCCTGGCTACCAAGACGGTGTCGACGTCGTTTTACGTTTTAATAATATACCTTAGATACCAGCGAACAGTTTCGTACTGTTCATATCACTGGATCAAAGAGTTAGTAGTATAAAACCAACCCGTTCTCGCAAATTTAATAAGTCAATATTGACTTATTAAATATGTGCATAGGTGACATACTAAACATAATAGTTTCCCTTGAAAAGCTTCATAGAAAACACCGACCTTACCTAACCTACTTAGTATGTTAAGATAAGCATCTTATTGCTTCGTAATTACAATTATTACCTAACCTATACCTATAATAGGTTAAGTAACAATTGTAATTACGAAGCTATAAGATGCTTATTTTAACATACTAAGTAGGTTAGGTAAGGTCAGTGTTTTCTATGAAGCTTTTCAAGGTAAACTATTATGTTTAGTATGTCACCTATGCACGCAACTAATAAGTCAATATTGACTTATTAAATTTGCGAGAACGGGTTGATAAAAGAGATATACAGAGGCGTGACGTCACTTTTATACCAGCCGGGGATCAGCTGATCACGGATGTGGAAATTTCCACCTTGAGATGGAGGTATAATTTGTTTTAGGTGAATTAAATCAATTTCCAATCTAAATTACTACGCAAATTAAGCAGAGTTTAGACTGGGTTTAATCAGATTTAAATAAAGAGTTTGTTCTCATGGGAACTGGGGCGGCTGGTGCGATAGCAGCCATAGATAGTAGGAGACTTTTGGCGTTCCTACACTAGGAATTACTAATATTAAGTAGATTTGACTTCAGATTTGACACAATAATTCTGTATTACTGCGTTAGACGTTATTATTTGAAGTGTCGGGAATTTCCGAAACACACACATACACACACACACACACACACACACACACACACACACACACACACACACTTAGGAGTGTGTAGCACCTAGGAGGCTACAAAATTACCTAGACAGACTGAATAAATGATCCAACAAATGGCTACTAAAGTTCAACCCGAGTAAATGCAAAGTAATGAAACTAGGCGGTGGAAACAGGAGGCCAGACACAGGATACAAAATGGGAGATGAAGTCCTTCATGAAACGGACAGAGAGAAAGATCTAGGAGTTGACATCACACCAAACCTGTCTCCTGAAGCCCACATAAAAAGAATTACGTCTGCGGCATATGCGAGGCTGGCTAACATCAGAACAGCCTTCAGGAACCTGTGTAAGGAATTATTCAGAACCTTGTACACCACATATGTAAGACCAATCCTGGAGTATGCGGCCCCAGCATGGAGCCCGTACCTTGTCAAGCACAAGACGAAGCTGGAAAAAGTTCAGAGGTATGCCACTAGGCTAGTCCCAGAACTATTTGGCATGATTTACGAGGAAAGGCTGCGGGAAATGCACCTCACGACACTGGAAGACAGAAGAGTAAGGGGAGACATAATCACTGCCAACAAAATTATCAGAGGAATTGGTAGGGTAGATTAGTAATTGGTAATATGCAGCTCCAACCTGGAGTCCACATCTAGTCAAATAAAGCTAGAAAAGGTTCAGAGATATGCCACCCCGAGCTGAGGGGTATGAGTTACACGGTGAGACTATTGGAACTAAACCTCATGACACTGGAAGACAGAAGAGTAAGGATAGACATGATCACCACTTATAAAATTCCCAGAAGAATTGGCAGGGTAGATAAAGACAAACTTTTTAACACGAGTGGTACGCGAACAAGGCGACACAGGTGGAGACTGAGTACCCAAATGAGCTACAGGGACGTTAGAAAGAACTTTTTCAGTGTCAAGAGTAGATAACAGATGGAATGCATTAGGCAGTGATGTGGTGGAGGCTGATTCCATTCACAGTTTCAAGTGTAGATATGATAGAGCCCAGTAGGCTCAGGAATCTGTACACCAGTTGATTGACAGTTGAGAGGCGGGACCAAAGAGCCAAAGCTCAACCCCCGCAAGCACATATAGATGAGTACAAATAGGTGAGTACACACACACCTACCTCACATTTTCTTCGGCTCTCTATCTTTCTTTTATCCCTTATTTTCTTACATCCCCCCCCCTTCCCCTTCTCACTATTTTCCTCTCCTCCTTCCCCCCAACCACTCTCCGTCCCTCCCTCTCCCACCATCCCGTCATCTACTCCTCGAAGAAACTTTCACCCACTTGAGCGAAAAGACATTGAGAAATGTCGTTTCCCAATGTTTCCGGCAATGCATAAATTCTACTATTAACCATCCCCGGCGCTGCAACTCATCGGCCAAGCCGCTCCCGGGGCTCAACTTGCAACCAATCCTGCAGAAGCAACTTCAGAATGCAGTTATTTCGCAAGTTGAATTTTATTAGAATGTTTTGGCGCATGTTGTGTGTGTCTTGGTTATTACGCGACGTGCTTGTGTGGCGGTCGAGAAGGAATAGTTGAGTTGGAGACCTTGTAAGCTTCCCTCTCTACCCCCCGGCCCGGCCGACCTGCGGGGTACAGGAACGTCCCCCCGGCCGAGCTGTGTGGTACAGGAACGTCCCTCCGGCCGAGCTGCATGGTACAGGATCGTCCCCCCCGGCCCGGCCGAGCTGCGGGGTACAGGAACGTCCCTCCGGCCGAGCTGCATGGTACAGGATTGTCCCCCCGGCCCGGCCGAGCTGCGGGGTACAGGAACGTCCCTCCGGCCGAGCTGCATGGTACAGGATCGTCCCCCCGGCCCGGCCGAGCTGCGGGGTACAGGAACGTCCCTCCGGCCGAGCTGCGGGGTACACGAACGTCCCTCCGGCCGAGCTGCGGGGTACAGGAACGTCCCGCCGGCCGAGCTGCGGGGTACAGGAACGTCCCGCCGGCCGAGCTGCGGGGTACAGGAACGTCCCTCCGGCCGAGCTGCGGGGTACAGGAACGTCCCTCCGGACGAGCTGCGAGGTACAGGAACGTCCCGCCGGCCGAGCTGCGGGGTACAGGAACGTCCCGCCGGCCGAGCTGCGGGGTACAGGAACGTCCCTCCGGCCGAGCTGCGAGGTACAGGAACGTCCCGCCGGCCGAGCTGCGGGGTACAGGAACGTCCCGCCGGCCGAGCTGCGGGGTACAGGAACGTCCCGCCGGCCGAGCTAGTGGTGCAGAGGTTTGCAACAAGACTCATCGCTGTGTTAGTTGAGTTTAGGTTCGATGAAAGAACTGGACCTACCGACAAAGACTCAGACAGGCGAGCCGTCCTGGCAAGTAGTTGTCTCACTCACTCGGTCCGTTACTAAACGTACAACGACAAGTAGCCCCTCACCAATATCCACGTTTTCTATGCATCGGTAGGTTAGGTTAGGTAGGTGGCTTGGGTTCGTGCGTTTCTGGTTAGGTTAGCACTTTGTATTTTGTACATTGTCGTAAATCAAGAAAACGTTGTAAGAAAATAGTACAGAAATAAGTGATATAAGAAACATATTAGACACTTAGGAGAATAACATTTGTGTAACAAAAAAAAGAGGAATTGTTTACAATGAATGTCAATAGAAGAAGAGAGGCATGGGGGGGGGGGTAGACACAGATCTATAGAGATTCTTGGAAACATTTGTTAATAATGTAGGAAGGGAAAGGGCAATCAGGAAAAAGCACCAAGCCATTACGACTATGTAGCACTTGGTCAGGATAAAGATTTAGGATGGGACGGGGGCAAGAAATGGTGCCTAATCACTTGGACGGTCGGGGATTGAACGCCGACCTGCACGAGGGGAGACCGTCGCTCTACCGTCCAGTCCAAGTGGTTGAAGTAGTAGAAAAATAGAATGAAGTAGACAACGAGGTCGTAGAAAGTCATCCCTTGCACAATTCCAAAAAGCTGATCTGACCGTATAAATTCCGACACATGCATTAAAGAATAGGCGGTGTGGGAAATGTTCGGGAGTATGGAGCTAAAGGTTGATCTTGCAGGCACAAGAAGGCGGGTAACCATGCCTCACCACACATCAGAGGCACCCGGCTCAGATCACCACCACCACCACCACCACAACCACCACCACCACCACCACCACCACCACCACCACCACCACCACCACCACCACCACCACCACCACCACCACCACCACCACCACCACCACCACCACCACCACCACCACAACCACCACCACCACCACCACCACCACCACCACCACCACCACCACCACCACCACCACCACCACCACCACCACAACCACCATCACCACCACTACCACCCCCTCAAAAAAAAAGTCCTGCACAAACTGTCTCCAGTATAAAGAAGGTGAAAGAGTGCCCGGCGGGCCCGGAGGGCAGAGAACAAAGCAGGTTGGTGGGGCGTCTTGAGGTGTGTCACAACAGCTGTGAGTGGCAGGGACGGGGGAGTATGAGAAGGGTGAGAGGTGTGTGAAAGGTGACAAAGGTCGGGGCAGTAACTGGACATGTAGACACTTGTGACGGATGAATGTGTGTGTGTGTATATACCCAAGTGTAGTTATGGGATGAGAGCTACGCTCGTGGTGTCTCGTCTTCCCAGTACTCTTTGTCCTATGACGCTTTGAAACTACTAGTGACGGTTTTGGCCTCCACCACCTTCTCATTTAACTTGTTCCAACAGTCTTTTGCAAACTCTGTTTGCAAAAGAAAACTTTCTAATATTTTTTCGGCACCTTTGATTCCTTACCTTGAATGTGTGTGTGTGTGTGTGTGTGTGTGTATGTGTGTGAGTGTATTTACTATTTGTATTTGCATAATCGAGCTATTAGTTCTTGGACCCCGCCTTTCTAACCAATTTTATTTGTCCTCTATTATGTCTACTATATATACAGTATTTCTCTTATACACTCACACACACTCATCCCCAGGAAGCAGCCCGTAGCAGCTGACAAACTCCCAGGTACCAATTTACTGCTAGGTGAACAGGCCCATCAGGGTGAAAGAAACTCTACCCATTTGTTTCTGGCTCTGCCGGTGATCGAACCTGGGCCCCTTAGGACTACGACCCCAGATCGCTGTCCACTCAGCTGCCAGGCCCCCTGTGTGTGTGTGTGTGTACTCACCTAGTTGTACTCACCTAGTTGTGCTTGCGGGGGTTGAGCTCTGGCTCTTTGGTCCCGCCTCTCAAGCGTCAATCAACAGGTGTACAGATTCAGTGTACATTCAGGATGTAGTGTACAGATGTACATGTGTTTGTGTGTGTGTGTGTGAAGGTCACCTGCATTGATGTTTATATGTGCCTTTGATAGTCATCGAAGCAGCCACCATATTAAATTACTCACAAATGATGTCATTACTGAGCATTATTAGTGATTGCACTGATACAAAAATGTTAATTGTCAAGCAGAACAGTTAATTAGACAGAACATCTCGTTAGATTAATAAGATTTACCACGTTAATATTTGTTATAGATCTCTTCACAAACGTCATGCAAGCACGTTCTTTTTCCTGGAGCTGGAGGAAACAACTGAAATTCCTCCGTGATAGATATTCCAGCCCATCCTAAAGTGATAATATTTATAACAACCGTTTCCTCAAACGTACCAATATGGGGCCAGATTCACGAAAGCACTTACGCATGCATTTACGAACGTGTATATCTTTCCTCAATCTTTGACGGCTTTGTTTACATTTATTAAACAATTTACAAGCATGAAAACTTGCCAATCAACTGTTGTTATTGTTATAAACAGCCTCCTGGTGCTTCGGAGCTCATTAACTGTTTAATAATTGGAAACAAAGCCGCCAAAGATTGAGAAAAGATGTACAGGTTCGTAAATGCTTGCGTAAGTGCTTTCGTGAATCTGGCCCATGTACTGTTGTACCTGTAAAAATTCCCGATTTGTGTTACTGAATTAGCTCATATGTCATCCTAGGCCTCATATTCGTATATATATGAGGAGGAATATAGCAGCAAGATATATCTTGATATACCTTCCTCCTACCACGGTAATATACGATGGGAAACGGCTTTGGCTAGGCTGCGTATCGATGACACCCACGTAACTCATCGTGACTTAACGCAACAGCTCCCTGCTGTCAGTACTGTAGAGAAATGCCCGCCAGACCACTGGAACATTAGCTAGCACAGTACACAGTTACAAACCCAATAAGATTTCAACTTAGATTCAACAGAGCAGTTGTTAAGCACATGGGGGCATAATCATACTGACGCGAACATTAGAGTCATAAATACTCCTACTCCGCCTAAGTCAAGCAGAAACAAGAAACAAGTAACACTTAGTGGGCCAGCCAGAGGCTAAAGGCCCGCACAGGAATATCCCTGCAAAAAAAGACTTTTTGCTCCCACTTTTGTCCAAATCGCATTGTTCCACTTACAGTCGTTCATCTCCTTGTAGAGTTTTCGATTTCATGATCATATGATTACCCGACTTAATAATGGTTTAGGACGGACCGAAACGTCGTCGTTGTTTTTTTTGCTGATGTGTTGCTTTGGGCATCATCATAGGTTTTCTTTTCTAAAGTTCCTCGCGGTCATTTGTTCCTTGATAGACAACTTAGTGAATCCGATACCTTTGATATCGCTCGCCTTGTGTGCTTCTCTTCTCGTATTGACATCCTCAGTGATATTTAGCTCCTTTTGAATAGTGGTACACAGTCTTCCCGGCTTGGCGTCATCTTTCGATAATAACTAGCTTTTGTATCCCTAATATAGTTCATAAATGTGCTATAATAGTACAAGGAATGTTAAGTATCCGTTTTAGCTTTTTTCTTGGCCTGTAAAATTTTTAGTAAGTACAAAACGGGGAATTTTTAGTAAGTACAAAACGGGGAATTTTTGCCGAGTCCAACAGGACATATTTTGTACGGACGTCCAAATTGTTACATTAAGTAACCATTTTAGGAGGATGTTAATTCGAAACCGGACTGAATATTGCAGTTCGACAAAAGCGAACTGCAATAGTATATTAATAATAATTGAGGTCCTGGCGTGAATGATGACTGTAAGGGAGCATTGGTTAGGCTTTTACGGGATCGATCAATCCGTAAAAAATGCTACGCTTTACTAACTTTTAAAACATTGTATTACTGACGTTTTCTATTCAGCGGCCTTTATAGGTTAGGTGGGTTGCTTGGGTTCGTACATTTCTGGTTAGGTAAAACAGTTGGATTTATTACGGAATGTCAGAGAGAACGGGCAGCAGAGTTCAAAGGCAGAGTTGTGATAGGGAGAGAGTACCTGTGAACAAATGAACCTTCAGAGCTTTAGGATTAATGACACTATGTAAAAGACACATCAAACACTTTATGTAGCATACATAAATCTGCGTATCTATGTATTTACGTATGTAGCTTAGCCTAGCATTTTAAAAGTACTACAATCACCTTCTGTGATTGATTGTTCAATAAATCCCTGAACTGTGTGTTTGACAAATCTCTCACCCTGTCCATGGAGGACAGAAGAAAATGTATATATGCTGGTTAGCATTGTAAATGTGTGGCCACGTCTGTGGTAGAAAATAATAATAATAAAGTGCTTTAGGGGAGATACGCAAGACTTGTGTACTTGTGGCAGCTGTTTACACTGGTGACACACATAGGGGAACCTGCTTGGTGGGATGTAGAGGTGCCCAATGCAACTAGAAAATATGAACAAAGTAAGTGAATTTTGTGGGAAACTAAGTGGACAACATAGGAAGGAAAATGGGAGATTTGACAGAATGTGGAAAGATTAGACAGAAAGATTCTACTGTTTTTGTATCGGTTTATTAAGACCAAAGGGCGCCAAGGAAACTTTCAAAATTTAGCCGACATACCGAAGGAACTTTCGTCTTTCATCATGTATATCCCTTCATTGTCATAGAGAGAGAGAGAGAGAGAGAGAGAGAGAGAGAGAGAGAGAGAGAGAGAGAGAGAGAGAGAGAGAGAGAGAGAGAGAGAGAGACAGAGAGAGATTGAAAAGTATATAGGGGTTAAAGTTGCAAAAATTAATTATAAGATTTCGGAAAGTCTTGTTTGAAGAATATTCAACATATGTTGATTCTTCTGTAACATAGGAGAAAGTTTTTTTTAAGCCAAACGTCTGCAAGTTAAATATTCTCCCTATTGACTTGTCAGTTCTTCTCTGTTGCTAGCATGTGAGCCTTTCCCCCGTAATTTAAACTGCCTGCGCCACTGACTCACAATATGAACCCTAATATAATTACACACACACACACACACACACACACACACACACACACACACACACACACACACACACACACACACACACACACACACACACACCTCGGGGGCCTCGTAGCCTGGTGGATAGCGCGCAGGATTCGTAATTCTGTGGCGCGGGTTCGATTCCCGCACGAGGCAGAAACAAATGGGCAAAGTTTCTTTCACCCTGAATGCCCCTGTTACCTAGCAGTAAATAGGTACCTGGGAGTTAGTCAGCTGTCACGGGCTGCTTCCTGGGGTGTGTGTGTGTGTGTGTGTGATGTGAAAAAAAAAAATTGACAGTTGATTGACAGTTGAGAGGCGGGCCGAAAGAGCAAAGCTCAACCCCCGTAAAAACACAACTAGTAAACACACACACACACACATATATATATATATTTTTTTTTTTTTATTACAGAGAACACACACATATATATAATAATCAGCGTTCGAAGACCTCGTCCAGCTCCTCGAGGTTGGGTGCGTACCCAGGATACAGCACGCATTTCCCCTCTGAACTGCGACACTGAGGCGCTGGAACAGGAAACTGGCCGCTCGTGGGTCTCTAGTTTTCCAAATGAGTTCCTCACCCACCTCCTTTAGGAACTTAAGTGCACATTTACCCTAGTCGCCCAGAGTCTCAGAGCCTATCGGCACGAACCTGTAACAACGTTCTAAGTCTCTACTTGTTGATTTTCTGGGTCTCCCTAAAGGTGGCTGCCCCACCTCCCTCCGCTGAGCTGTAACGTAGATAGGTATCAGCCAATGTGGAAGCACATGTGTAATCCCAAACGACCTGTTTACCTTCCCTCCATGGCTGCAGGGTGACTCCATCTGGGCGTTTTTGGCTGTTGTCGGGTCTGCACAACTGAGGTTCCCTTTGTGCTGGACACCCAGCTGTAGCCAAACTTCTCTTGATGATGTCATTGACTGTTTCATGTCTGGCAATCTTTCCCTGTGTCTTACGACAGATGAGACCATGGCTGCCGTATTGGTCTGCCCGTGCATGGCCGCAAATACACCGGTGTTCGGTGGAGATAGGGGCGGCAAGGCACAGAACAACACCAATACTTAGGGTCCGATGGTCCAGGCGGGTGCCCAAGGCAGAATTAGGGACTGCCAACAGGAAGTCCCCGGCATGGGGAGCTTGCACAGTTAGAAGACGTGCTCTGTTCTTCCCAGAAGCTGCCTCCAGCAATGATGTGACGATGTTCTCCACTATGGGGCTATCCCATTTGGCCTGTTTGCCGTCGTTTGGAAAAGTTGGTCGAGGGGGAGAGTTGGCAAGTGTACCATTGACCGGCTCCTTCCGCGAATTTGGGATCATGAATCCCAATGAAGTCTCTCATGTATTCTGGTAGTATTTCATTCACTAATTCACTTGTAGCACTGGTCGAGAATAAGAATGCCAGCAATGCTAACTGCCTTGCGAATACCTGTCGAAGGAGAGAGCACACCTTAGGGAATAGATAAGTCTGGGCAAAGCCAGGCACCTTGTGAGGAGGTACAAAGCATCGTGAGCATCCGAAGCCCTTATTCTTCCCTCCATCCTCCTCAGGTCGTTCAGCTTTTCTTCGAGGACTACCTCAATGGCGCTTGAGCCCAGAGGTGCCCCTAGCAGCACACTGTCGGTGGAAGCGATCACTGGGGCTTCTGGCAATATATATATATATATATATATATATATATATATATATATATATATATATATATATATATATATATATATATATATATATATATATATATATATATATATATATATATATATATATTATATAATGTTGTTGAATATGACCGAAAGGGTAAGATTTATGATTCTAACACGAATCTTCTCAATATTCCTTACGTTTTTCTTCACTGTCGAGGGAAGTTGAAAAATTTACTCTCCAAAGTTCATTTTTACGCTTTATTATAGTCTGACGCCTAGGGATGCGTTTCACAAGGCACTCCTTACATTTTCAAAGACAAATTTACCATTCTCTTGTTGTTGCTGTTTTAGATTCATCTACTCAGAACAAAAAGTTCCACTCAGCACGGGCTATGGTGAGCCCGTAAGTGAGGCTCTTTGGAGCCATTATCTGCATTAATAGCTGATACCTGTAGATCTGGGGATGGGGTCCGTGGACGCGCCAATCGAAGAGCAGGACTGCAGATGAGGATTGATGAAGATTAAGCCACCCTAAAGGTGGCACGGGTATGAATAGCCCGTAAGTGGAGGCTCTTTCTAGACATTACCAGTACCAATAGCTGATACTAGAGGTCTGTGGGTGGATGGGTTCTTCATGGTGGGTTTCAGCCTCGGAGGGCTAGCTGTTTTTTCTTTTGTCTGATATGCCTAATAGGCAGTGATTTTCGTTATTAAACAATCTAAATGGTTTATTTGAATTAATATTATTATAGTATATTAAGAACATGAATTACTGACTTTGAAAGAACATGAATTACCTGATGTTAGGTAAGGATAGGTTAGGTTAGGTTAGGTTAGGTAAGGATAGGATAGGTTAGGTTAGGTTAGGTTAGGTAAGGATAGGTTAGGTAAGGATAGGTAAGGATAGGTTAGGTTAGGTTAGGTTAGGTAAGGATAGGTAAGGATAGGTTAGGTTAGGTTAGGTAAGGATAGGTTAGGTTAGGTTAGGTTAGGTTAGGTAAGGATAGGTTAGGTTAGGTTAGGTAAGGATAGGTTAGGTTTGGTTAGGTTAGGTAAGGATAGGTTAGGATAGGTTAGGTAAGGATAGGTTAGGTAAGGATAGGTTAGGTTAGGTTAGGTAAGGATAGGTTAGGTTAGGTTAGGTTAGGTAAGGATAGGTTAGGATAGGTTAGGTAAGGATAGGTTAGGTTAGGTTAGGTTAGGTAAGGATAGGTTAGGATAGGTTAGGTAAGGATAGGTTAGGTAAGGATAGGTTAGGTTAGGTTAGGTAAGGATAGGTTAGGTAAGGATAGGTTAGGTTAGGTTAGGTTAGGTAAGGATAGGTTAGGTTAGGTTAGGTTAGGTAAGGATAGGTTAGGTTAGGTTAGGTAAGGATAGGTTAGGTAAGGATAGGTTAGGTTAGGTAAGGATAGGTTAGGTAAGGATAGGTTAGGTTAGGTTAGGTAAGGATAGGTTAGGTAAGGATAGGTTAGGTTAGGTTAGGTAAGGATAGGTTAGGTAAGGATAGGTTAGGTAAGGATAGGTTAGGTTAGGTTAGGTAAGGATAGGTTAGGTAAGGATAGGTTAGGTAAGGATAGGTTAGGTTAGGTTAGGTAAGGATAGGTTAGGTAAGGATAGGTTAGGTTAGGTTAGGTAAGGATAGGTTAGGTAAGGATAGGTTAGGTAAGGATAGGTTAGGTTAGGTTAGGTAAGGATAGGTTAGGTAAGGATAGGTTAGGTAAGGATAGGTTAGGTTAGGTAAGGATAGGTTAGGTAAGGATAGGTTAGGTAAGGATAGGTTAGGTTAGGTTAGGTAAGGATAGGTTAGGTAAGGATAGGTTAGGTAAGGATAGGTTAGGTTAGGTTAGGTAAGGATAGGTTAGGTAAGGATAGGTTAGGTTAGGTTAGGTAAGGATAGGTTAGGTAAGGATAGGTTAGGTAAGGATAGGTTAGGTTAGGTTAGGTTAGGATAGGTTAGGTTAGGATAGGTTAGGTAAGGATAGGTTAGGTTAGGTTAGGTAAGGATAGGTTAGGTAAGGATAGGTTAGGTAAGGATAGGTTAGGTAAGGATAGGTTAGGTTAGGTTAGGTAAGGATAGGTTAGGTAAGGATAGGTTAGGTAAGGATAGGTTAGGTTAGGTTAGGTAAGGATAGGTTAGGTAAGGATAGGTTAGGTTAGGTTAGGTAAGGATAGGTTAGGTAAGGATAGGTTAGGTAAGGATAGGTTAGGTTAGGTTAGGTAAGGATAGGTTAGGTAAGGATAGGTTAGGTAAGGATAGGTTAGGTTAGGTTAGGTAAGGATAGGTTAGGTAAGGATAGGTTAGGTAAGGATAGGTTAGGTTAGGTTAGGTAAGGATAGGTTAGGTAAGGATAGGTTAGGTAAGGATAGGTTAGGTTAGGTTAGGTAAGGATAGGTTAGGTAAGGATAGGTTAGGTAAGGATAGGTTAGGTTAGGTTAGGTAAGGATAGGTTAGGTAAGGATAGGTTAGGTAAGGATAGGTTAGGTTAGGTTAGGTAAGGATAGGTTAGGTAAGGATAGGTTAGGTAAGGATAGGTTAGGTTAGGTTAGGTTAGGATAGGTTAGGTTAGGTTAGGTTAGGTAAGGATAGGTTAGGTTAGGTTAGGTAAGGATAGGTTAGGTAAGGATAGGTTAGGTAAGGATAGGTTAGGTTAGGTTAGGTTAGGATAGGTTAGGTAAGGATAGGTTAGGTTAGGTTAGGTTAGGATAGGTTAGGTTAGGTTAGGTTAGGTTAGGTTAGGTTAGGTAAGGATAGGTTAGGTTAGGTAAGGATAGGTTAGGTTAGGTTAGGTTAGGTTAGGTTAGGTTAGGTAAGGATAGGATAGGTTAGGTAAGGATAGGTTAGGTTAGGTAAGGTTAGGTTAGGTCACACTTCTACCTTAGTTTTGACTCAAATTAAACAAAAAATTAAATCATTTCCATTACGTATAATGTAATGGAACGCTTTATCATTTCATAAGAAAAGAATTAGAAAAATATATATATAATGTCAGAAAACTCGGCTTATTATGCAAATCGGGCCTTGCATAATAGGCCAAATAGTGCGTTAAAGCGGAAAAAAAAACATCTAATGAATGTATATTTGACCTGCCTGCAACCTTTGCTGTTGCTGCTGTTCCATTACCTATTCAACCTTCGCCCGGCGACAACTGCTCGTCGACAACTTTTTCAATTTTGTAGATTTGAAAAGCGCGAGATGTCGCGTTCTTGATTAGGCTTCTGGAAGAGGGTCATTATTATCGCCCCTTGGAAATGAGACTCGTTCACCTGACCATCAATACGCACACCTGACGCTCAATACGCACACCAGACGCTCAATACGCACACCTGACGCTCAATACGCACACCTGACGCTCAATACGCACACCTGACCATCAATACGCACACCTGACGCTCAATACGCACACCTGACGCTCAATACGCACACCTGACGCTCAATGACGCCTTCATAATGAGCTCCCGAGTGAAACTTTCCCCCTCTAATATTGTGTGCTTGATATAGCCTCGTCCCAAGATGGAGGAGCGCTACGCAGAAAAGCTAAGGGGGTGAAATTTTGGGATTATTCTGAAAGTGGTGTTGCTTTCAGCAGGGTTGGCAGGAACTTCTACTAAGATGAATGAGATAGTAGTAATGACGGTTATTTTTACTCGCAGCAGTAAAGGTCCTGTTTAAAATAAATCAAATTCTATAACTGTTTTGCTAACAAATTTTACAAAATTTTGTAGTAAAATATATATGAGGGAGAGATAAAAAATTATTCTTAAAAATTTAATTATTAAATCTAAAATGTTAGTTATTAAATAAAATAAGGTTATTATAGGTGATTATTAATGACAAAAATTTTGCAAAACTTAATAATAAAATAAATAAGAGGATAAGTAATCATTATTCCCATGGCAATAATTTTATACATGGAAAAATACAAAATTCAGATAATCGCTGATTGGGTTAGTATATATATATATATATATATATATATATATATATATATATATATATATATATATATATATATATATATATATATTACGCAAGAACCCAACATCTGTGAATTATTTTGTGTTTAGACACATGCGAGTTTCCTTTTGACTAATGCACTGTTCATTAGTACCCCCCCCCCCCCCCACTGGAGGTGGGCCCTTGGCCTTAGGTATCGAAGGTGGACCTTGGTTTTAAACAGATGCAGATGAGGAGTCACAATAACGCAACCCTTCCTCCAAATAGACAGTACATTTTAATACTAATTATACTAAGTACATTCCTGACTGTCTGCATAGTGCATAAATACACGTAATTGTGTTGTTACATTTACCTCCCCCATGTAGTCTCCAAATTTTGTGTTTATACACTTGACATATATAAGTTTAAGTTTTTGTGTTTTCATTCCAAATAAACAAGTTTTAAATATAAAGAATTTCTTTTTTAGTTTTATTAAACAATAGAGATTTTATACAAAATTTGAAAATATCTTGAGTTACTTAATAATTTATTGAATAACTTTAGTTTTGTTTTATTAGTTTTATAAAATTATAATATCAATATAGCTATAGATTAAGTATTAATTATAATCAAGAAGCAATAAATGCTATTTACATGCTTGTCCTCCTACACTCACAAGATTAGCCTATGTCCTGGTTTTCTATACAGCTTTTCAGGTAAACTCTAATATTCACAATATTTTGGTGCGATGCTGTCGATTAAGTGTATTGATGTACCATGCCGATAGTCAGGATTGTACTTATTACATTTAGTATCAAAACGTACTGTCTATTCGGAGTATGGGCTGTAATAACGAGGCTGAAAAATGTTGACCAAACCACACACTAGAAAGTAAAGAGATGACGACGTTTCGGTCCGTCCTGGACCATTCTCAAGTCTTGGCTTTAATATATCGGAGGTGGACCTTGGAGTTATATATGGAAGGTGGTCCTTAAAGTTATATATGGGACATGGACCATGGATTGACATAGGTTGCTGGCTAACACTTGGGTTCCTATTATACGTCATTTTTTTAATTATAATAATATTGGGCCTCTGTATAGGTATAATGTAAGTTATTAGGATCTTAAGACCCTAATAAGATGATGTGCATGCAATTAATCTAAAGTATGTGTTTAACTATGCAGGTGATGCCTCAGATATCCAAACAAATTAAAAAAAACAGCAATAACTAAAACACACACACACACGCGCGCGCACACACACACACACACACACACACACACACACACACACACACACACACACACACACACACACACACACACACACACACACACACACACACACACAAACTGAGGATGGACAGAAAAGAGTCAGCTTCAAGGTGATATACTCGAACATAGATGGGATTACAAGCAAGGAAAGTGAACTTAGAGAAAGAGCATAAGAAGTAAACACGGATGTAATTGGACTCACGGAAACAAAACTCTCAGGAATCATAACGAATGCGGTGTTCCCCCAGGACTACACTGTAATAAGCATAGAGAGAGAAGGAAGGGGAGAAGGCAGAGTAGCCCTACTAATGAGAAAGGAATGGAGTTTCAAGGAGATGGTTATCCCGAACTGTGATGGGTTCAGAGACTACATAACAGGCACCATGACGATGAGAGGACCAAGAGTAATAGTAGCAGTGATATATAACCCTTCACGAAACGAAAGAAGACCCAGGCAAGGGTATGACAGAAACAATATGGCAGTTAACAACATAATTGAGAGGGCAGCCTCTGCTGCCTGTAGAATTCAAACCCATCTGCTCATCATGGAGGACTTCAATCACGGAATGATAGACTGGGAGAACAAGGAACCACATGGAGGAGAGGAAACACGGAGAGCTAAACTATTAGCTCCACAAGAATGAGGGGAAACGATGAACCAGCGATACTCGACCTAGTATTCACTCTGAATGACTCCGACATAAGGGAAATTGACTGCGAGGTCGCAGTAGGAATGAGCGATCACAGTGTACTGACGTTTGAGTATCTGGTCGAAAAAGGGTTAAAGCACTCGAGGAAACAACTCGTCCTCTACTCAAGTCCATTCCATTCAGCGGTCGACCCCACAGACGCATTCATAAATTTTCACATGCTGTTCATTCAAAACGGGAATTTTCTCAAATATAAATTAATATTATAAAATATTAGCATAATGTCCATATATAGACATAGGTTAGGTTAGGTGTTTAGGTTCTGTTGGCGATTATTTGTATTTGTAGTACGTGGGTGAACCATTTACAGCGTTGTGATTCAAACAAAATTTGTCAGTGCAGCACTTGTTCCGGAAGTGTTCGGACGAAATCAGTTGTGAGTCGTGAGTACACCGTTTTTCATTCATAAACACCTGGGGGTTTGGCGGGTGCATGGAATCACTTTTGGGTCTTTGTTTGGAGGACGGGCTGCGAGTAAGAGAACTGAAAGCAAAAGGCTAGCATTCCGTAAGGGAAGCTATGAGGAGATAAGAAAATTCCTAAGTAATATAACATAGGAAACAGCTCAGGAGAAAGACGGCCCAAGACATGATGGAATACATCACGCAGAAGTGCAAGGAGGCAGCAGACAAGTTTATCTCGTCCCAAAAGGAAAAAAAATAAATGCAGATGAGAAACCCATGGTGTAATCAGCGATGTAAGCTACCTAAGCAACTAAGTTAAAGAGAGAGTGGAGAAACTATAGAAATAACAGGACACTTGAGAGCAGAGAAAGATACCAGAGAGCCAGGGATGAATACGTCAGGGTGAGAAGAGAGGCAGAAGGGTAATAGGAAACCGACATATCAAGCAAGGCAAAGACTCAGCCTAAATTGTTGCACAGCCACATCAGGAGAAAGACAACAGAGAAGGAACAGGTAATGAAACTGAGGACAGGGGCAGACAGATTCACTGCAAACGACAAGGAAGTGTGCGAGGAACTCAGTAAGAAATTCCAAGAAGAATTCACAGTAGAGCATGGAATCGACAGGATAGATAAAGATAAATTGTTTAACACGGGGGGGGGGGGGGAGTACTCGAACAAGGGGACACAGGTGGAAACCCACTTGAGCCACAGGGACGTTAGAAAGAACTTTTTCAGTGTCAGAGTAGTTAACAGATGGAATGCATTAGTCAGTGATGTGGTGGAGGCTGACTCCATACACAGTTTCAAATGTAGATATGATAGAGCCCAGTAGGCTCAGGAATATGTACACCAGTTGATTGACAGTTGTGAGGCGGAACCAAAGCGCCAGAGCTCAACCTCCGCAAGCGCAAAAAAGTGAGTACAAATAGGTGAGTACACATCTATGGGCCCGTGGCCCGGGTGTGCGTGTGAGAAATATATGCAGTAGATAGGATAAGAGGAAAATCTGTCGGGAGTGAGTACATTAGACAACCGACGGTTAGAAAGGCGGGGTCCAAGAGCTAACAGCTCGATCCTGCAGATAAGCATAATAAATAAATAAACACACTCACACACACACACACACACAAAAAAAAGAGAGAGACACACACAGCAAGATGAAAAGGAAGAAGGAGATAGAGAGTCTGCGTGATGGAGAGGAACAGAGACATTGAGAGATAAATGGAGAGAAAACAAGAAAGGAGAGTGAGAGGCAATTGTTTACCATTACTTAATACGCTGTCATGGTGAGCCTATGGTAGTGGTGAAGGCTTGGGACACCTCCCGCCATCACCCTAATGCCACCAAACAATACCTTGCTCTGTATCATTCTTATTGGAGTCAGGCTTTTCTCTTTCTATCTGCTGATGGTCTCGAAGGCATTGTGATGGGAATAAGAGAGGCTTCTAATGCCGCGGGCTTTAATGACTTCTCGAAAAATACTTTGCGTAAACGTTTTTCTGAGCTGTGATGCGAGCAGCTTTTAAATCGTTTGTGTGTATATATATATATATATATATATATATATATATATATATATATATATATATATATATATATATATATATATATATATATATATATATATATATATATATATATATATATATATATATATATATATATATATATATGTGTGTGTGTGTTGTTGAATATGACCGAAGGGGTAAGATTAATGATTCTAACACGAATCTTCTCAATATTTCTTGTTTTTCTTCACTGTTGAGTGTAGTTGAAAAATTAACTCTCCACAATTAATATCAGACGAATATCTGGCAAAAATGAAACTCATCTTCTTCGATCAAACTAAATTCCAAAGGGTTACGAGGGACACTACAGCCGAATTGAAAACGAAGGTAAACAGATTGATTGAAACTGTGAACCCCAAGAAATCCAAACTACATCTGTCAAAGGTTATCGGGGAATACAAACTGGTTACGCATATGGAAATGTCAAGACCCACAAGCTTCGAAACCCACTTCGGCCAATCATCAGCCAGATACCCACACCACATACAGACAGGCTAAGCGACTCAACTGCCTGCTGCCTCCTTATGTGCCTTGTGCTTTTAGTCTGAAGTCTCCAAAGGAATTCGTTGACTTACTGCGGGGCACACGGGCCACAGGGATAAGAGCCTCTCTGGATATGGAATCGCTGTTTATCAACGTGCCTGTGGACGAAACAATCAGGATGATGATGGACAGAGTGTATCGTGATCCGGCTTGTACCCCTCTGGACATACCAGAGACCATACTTAGGAAGTTACTCGAGGCCTGCACTAAAGAGGCACCCTTCTTGAGTCCCGATGGCACATGTATAAACAAGCAGATGGGGTCGCCATGGGTTCTCCCCTAGGTGTCCTGTTTGCGAACTTCTACATGGGTACTATAGAGCAGAGGGTCTTAGTTGACATGGACTTGAAACCCGCCATATACTGAAAGTACGTTGACGACATATTTATGCAGGTACCTGATGTCAGACGTTTCCAGCAGCCGAAGGAGGCATTCGAGCAAAATTCGGTGTTAAGTTTCACTTACGAGATGGAGAGTGATGGGAAGCTGCCCTTTCTAGATGTAAGTCACGGAAAGGAATGGAGGCTTCCACACTGCAGTCTACACTAAGGAAACGAACATAGGAATGTGCCTTAATGCACAATAGTGTCTGCCCAGACAGGTACAATAAGAGTGTTGTCAATGCTTACGTCGACCGAGCTCTCACTCACAGATCAGGTTGGAAGCAAGTCGACGAGGAACTCTGTAGGTTAAAGCAGGCCCTAGTCAACAATGGCTTCTCTAACGGTTATGTTGAAGACGTCATTAAAAGAAAGGTGAAACGCCATGCAACCTGTTAAGAGTCAACTAACACAGCACTTGTACCCCCTATTAGACTATTTTACAGGAACTTCTTTTCAACGGCTCATAAAATGGAGGAAAGTGTCCGGAATGATATTATTAATATGAACGTTATCCCTACAGACAAAAATCTGAAGTTACAATTGGCAATTTACTACAAAAATAAGAAAACGGCCAACCTACTCATGAAAAACTCTCCAGACACCAAACAGAACGCCTTGAAAGAAACCAACGTCGTCTATGCCTTCACATGCCCACTTGGGGACTGTCAGTCCCAAAGATCTCAATATATAGGCAAGACAGCAACGTCTCTTTCTAGGCAATTAACAATGCACAAACAACAGGGCTCCATTAAAGAACATGTAATCTCTTCCCACAATTTTCTGAAGGGAATAGCAGATCAATTGGGAATGCATCGGATAAGGGAGGGGGTAATGGTGGGGAGGACGAGGGAACGAGGGAGTTGGGAATGGTGGGGACGAGGGAAAAGGGGAATGGAGAATGGTGGGGAGGACAAGAGG